>NW_026543411.1:0-30491 GCF_028750875.1 Macrosteles quadrilineatus
GCCCCGTCCATAACGGAAGGTGGAGAGCGGGTGCCAAGCTTCTTGGTTACTATCTTGTAACCAAGGCCCCACGGATCGGAATCGACATCGTCCCTTAATTTCTCCCAGCAACTGCGTTTGCTCCGGTTAATGGCCCGGCGAAGAGACTTCCTTGCCACCTTGTAAGCGTCAGACTTAAGGACGTCTATCTTCAGGTTCTCTAGCCCTGGTAGCAAGACGTCTGGCTCTCAATGCTGCCCGTCGTAGTTCAGCGATCTCGGTTGTCCACCAGTACACAGGTCGCTTATCGCACCGGGATATCCTGCGAGGCATTGACTCTTCGCAGGCCGAGACTATCAGCCTCATCAATGATGTAACTGATGTCTCTGCGTGAGCCACGCCGGATGCAGCAGGTACCACTGGCTCTCCCCGTAGTATGACTTCGGTGAATTTGGCCACGTCCAGCTTTTGGTGTTCCACCGAACGGGCACCTGCCGAGACACGGTAGCTTGTCTCTGATGACTATCCATGACATCAAAAATGATGTACTGGTGGTCACTGGCCGTATAATCCTCTAGGACTCTCCAGGCTCGTATCCTCGGCAAGAGGGACTCAGATGCAAGCGTGATGTCTGGGATCGTTCCCCTCATTCCGGGACGCTGGAAAGTTGGCGTGTTGCCCTCGTTTATGACAACAAGTCCAGCCCTGGCAGCAAAGTCCAGGATGTACTTCCCCCGGGAATTAGTGAGAGTCATTCCCCACTCGACAGCCCTAGCATTGAAATCCCCCGCCACGACAACGTGCCCGGCGGTATCGCGCACGCTCTCTTCCAGGCGGTCTATCTTTCCACGAAAGTCACGGATAGCCTCGTTGGGGGTGAGGTATACACTAAAGTAAGTGACATCCCCGCACCGGACCCAAACGAATCCTCGGCCCTTCGCGTGACTCCTTACCTGCACTTTAGCTGTATTACGAACCCAGAACGCAGCAGTACCAAGTGTATCGGGAAACCAAAGAGATGGGTCCCTGTCCCGGTACTGGTACTGTTCGCTGACCAAGAGCGCGTCAACACCGTGTTCGAGGGCAAGCTGACTGAGAAGCGCGTCAGCCGTCCTGGATCGGTCTACATTGCACTGGAGGATCCTTATCTTCGTGGTTGGGCTTTCGCTTGTTGTAGTGCGCCTTTAAATGCACTGCACTGCCCAGACCCAGCTATATGTTTAGCGTTTTTATCATTGAGGCCTTTCTCCTTACAGAGGAAACAGGTCTCAACTTTACAGTCCCTACGAGTGTGACCCACCTCCCCGCATCGAAGGCAGTTCTTGCCTCGGTCGGGCCCTTCGCAGTTTCGGGAGGAATGGCCGAAATCAAGGCATTTAAAACACCTCGTTACTTCCACCCTCCGTCTCAACCTGCAATTTACCATCCAACCCTCAAATGCTGGAGTGCCAAAACCTTACTGGCGTTTGCGTCTGCCATTTCGGCGACCGCCATCCGCTGTTGACTCCGGTTTGGTTTCGTGAGCCACACCCTCAGACTAGCCGTTTGTCCGGCAAGCTCGGGGACAGCTTTTTTTAGGGCATCAATGACGTCATCCTCCGTTGACACACAATCCATATCCCGAACCTCGACGGACGTCTTGGGTTCGAGAGCACGAACGGTGCCCTGACCTTCCACAGCTGCCTTTAGTTCGGCAGCAAAGGCGGCTTTATCTTTAGACTTACCCAGTTCGAGGAGGACGTCCCCGTCCCGGGTTTGTCTAATCGACCGTACAACCGTGTCGGTTTGCTCTGGCTTAGCCTTGGCCTTGATAACACCCAAGACTTCGGCGAATGATCTTCCCTCCAAAGGCTTGACCAAAATTGCCTCAGTCCTGGGCTTTTTGGGCCGCGACTTTTTAGCGAGTGCCGAGCCAGGCACAGCTTGGGCCACGCCGGTCGATTGCGCCCTCACTGCCACATATGTCTTGGAGCCGACTTCCGCGTGCCTCAATTTCCTCTTCTCCTTTTTCGTAAGGCGCTTTTCCCACACAGTCCCAGATGGTGTTTCTACGACTGACCCCTTTCGGGAGCTACCCTCAATGGGTGTCGCAGGTTGCTGTGGCTGTTGAGGTTTCGCTGGAGCGGCAACTACGTCAGAGAAGGACCTAGAAGTCTGGGTCGCCTTGACCTTAACTTTAGGCTTTGCTGTCTGAACAACCTCTTCTCTTTTTGGAGGGCTTTCTGATGTAGGCCTCCTGCGTTTCTTGGAAGTCGCGCATTGTCGTCAGGTAGGGACACCACCTTCTCGGCGATCCTTTCCATGGCCGCCTTGCTCACCAGCCGGCAGGCGAAGACAAAACCAAGGTCGTCCTCGAGCTTAGCCATGCCATTTTTAACCACTTGGTTAACTCCTCTCTGCGTCTTAAAGGTTTCAAGCATTGCCTTTATGGTCTGCTCCATGTTTCGAAGCCGGTTTTCAATGTCATTTTCTGCGTCGAGATATTGCTGACGCAGAAGTACCATTCCCGACACTTCCAAATCTAACGCTGTTGTTAGGGATTCCTCCGGCATCCCTTCACCAGACTTAGAGGGTGGTCCACCGTTTCCTTCTCCACTTGTCAAGGAGATCCCAAAGTCAAGTCTTTTGTACACCTGAAAGATGCAGGTGGAGGGGACGTCTTCACGCCTTTCAATGTTGGCGATCTCTGGACCTTGGAGCTTCGCCCAAAAGGGTCTCGCTCTACTTCCGACTTCTTTTCTTGCTCATTCGAGCTACTTATTAAAGATGTGTTCAGGGTATTTGTTATAAAAGCCATCTTGTGTTTACCAGCGCATCGTGCGGCAAGGGGCGGCCCGGAATAGTCAGGAACGGGTATACCCTCGGGGACAGCGCCCCTACCCCAGTTCCCCGAGGCCCAACCTCCGTTTTCCCAGCACCGGATACCTGACGTGCCGGGGGTCACCCGTCACAATGTAGAGCCCGACCTCTACATCCATGCCGCACTCCCTGACCAAGGACCGAAGTGGCTGGTTTCTCACGACTCACTGAGAATACCCATCGGCAGTGCAGAGCACACATCAACCCCTGCAAACACAACAGGGGCACTCCCAAGGACTCCCAGTGAGAGCGTCGGTCACCCTTTTAGTCGCCTCTTACGACAAGCCCGGGAAGGCTGCGGTTCTATTCTAACCCCGAAACCGCAGGGGGGATTAATATTATAGTAAGGATAATACGCAATTAAATATTGACAGGTTTTTTTATCATAATATAAATACTTATTTTAAAATCTTTATATAAAAATAATTATATATGAATGAAAACTTTTTAATGATGTTTTTGTAATTAATAATACATATATAATAATATTATAGGAAGGATAATATGCAAATAAATATTCACAGGTTTTTTTATCATAATATAAATACATATTTTAAAGTTTTTTATAATAATAATAATATATGAATAAACACTTTTTAGTAATGTTTTTGTAATTAATAATACAAATATAATAATATTATAGAAACGATAATATGCAAATAGATATTGACAGGTTTTTTTGATCATAATATAAATACATAGTTTAAAGTTTTTTTATAATAATAATTATATATGAATGAACACTTTTTAGTAATGTTTTTGTAATTAATAATACAAATATAATAATATTATAGAAACGATAATATGCAAATAAATATTGACAGGTTTTTTGATCATAATATAAATACATAGTTTAAAGTTTTTTTATAATTATAATTATATATGAATGAACACTTTTTAATAATGTTTTTGTTATGAATAATACATATATAATAATATTATAGAAAGGATAATATACAAATAAATATATATAAATGTTTTTGATCATAATATAAATACATATTTTATAATATTTTTATAATAATAATAATATATGAATGAACACTTTTGAATAATGTTTTTGTTATTAATAATACATATATAATAATATTATAGGAAGGATAATATACAAATAAATATATATAAATGTTTTTGATCATATTATAAATACATATTTTATAATATTTTTATAATAATAATTATATATGAATGAACACTTTTTAATAATGTTTTTGTTATTAATAATACATATATAATAATATTATAGGAAGGATAATATACAAATAAATATATATAAATGTTTTTGATCATAATATAAATACATATTTTATAAAATTTTTATAATTATAATTATATATGAATGAACACTTTTTAATAATGTTTTTGTTATTAATAATACATATATAATAATATTATAGGAAGGATAATATACAAATAAATATACATAAATGTTTTTGATCATAATATAAATACATATTTTATAATATTTTTTATAATTATAATTATATATGAATGAACACTTTTTAATAATGTTTTTAATAATAATAATACATATATATTAATATTATAGTAAGGATAATATGCAATTAAATATTGACAGGTTTTTTTAATCATAATATAAATACATATTTTAAAATTTTTATATAAAAATAATTATATATGAATGAACACTTTTTAATGATGTTTTTGTAATTAATAATACATATATAATAATATTATAGGAAGGATAATATGCAAATAAATATTCACAGGTTTTTTTTATCATAATATAAATACATATTTTAAAGTTTCTTATTCTAATAATTATATATGAATGAACACTTTTTAGTAATGTTTTTGTAATTAATAATACAAATATAATAATATTATAGAAACGATAATATGCAAATAAATATTGACAGGTTTTTTTTTATCATAATATAAATACATATTTTAAAGTTTTTTATAATAATAATAATATATGAATGAACACTTTTTAGTAATGTTTTTGTAATTAATAATACAAATATAATAATATTATAGAAACGATAATATGCAAATAAATATTGACAGGTTTTTTAGATCATAATATAAATACATAGTTTAAAGTTTTTTTATAATAATAATTATATATGAATGAACACTTTTTAGTAATGTTTTTGTAATTAATAATACAAATATAATAATATTATAGAAACGATAATATGCAAATAAATATTGACAGGTTTTTTTGATCATAATATAAATACATAGTTTATAGTTTTTTTATAATTATAATTATATATGAATGAACACTTTTTAATAATGTTTTTGTTATGAATAATACATATATAATAATATTATAGGAAGGATAATATACAAATAAATATATATAAATGTTTTTGATCATAATATAAATACATATTTTATAATATTTTTATAATTATAATTATATATGAATGAACACTTTTTAATAATGTTTTTAATAATAATAATACATATATATTAATATTATAGTAAGGATAATATGCAATTAAATATTGACAGGTTTTTTTTATCATAATATAAATACATATTTTAAAATTTTTATATAAAAATAATTATATATGAATGAACACTTTTTAATGATGTTTTTGTAATTAATAATACATATATAATAATATTATAGGAAGGATAATATGCAAATAAATATTCACAGGTTTTTTTTATCATAATATAAATACATATTTTAAAGTTTTTTATAATAATAATTATATATGAATGAACACTTTTTAGTAATGTTTTTGTAATTAATAATACAAATATAATAATATTATAGAAACGATAATATGAAAATAAATATTGACAGGTGTTTTTGATCATAATATAAATACATATTTTATAATATTTTTATAATTATAATTATATATGAATGAACACTTTTTAATAATGTTTTTAATAATAATAATACATATAGATTAATATTATAGTAAGGATAATATGCAATTAAATATTGACAGGTTTTTTTATCATAATATAAATACATATTTTAAAATTTTTATATAAAAATAATTATATATGAATGAACACTTTTTAATGATGTTTTTGTTAATAATAATACATATATAATAATATTATAGGAAGGATAATATACAAATAAATATATATAAATGTTTTTGATCATAATATAAATACATATTTTATAATATTTTTATAATAATAATTATATATGAATGAACACTTTTTAGTAATGTTTTTGTAATTAATAATACAAATATAATAATATTATAGAAACGATAATATGCAAATAAATATTGACAGGTTTTTTTGATCATGATATAAATACATAGTTTAAAGTTTTTTTATAATTATAATTATATATGAATGAACACTTTTTAATAATGTTTTTAATAATAATAATACATATATATTAATATTATAGTAAGGATAATATGCAATTAAATATTGACAGGTTTTTTTTATCATAATATAAATACATATTTTAAAATTTTTATATAAAAATAATTATATATGAATGAACACTTTTTAATGTGTTTTTGTAATTAATAATACATATATAATAATATTTTAGGAAGGATAATATGCAAATAAATATTCACAGGTTTTTTTTATCATAATATAAATACATATTTTAAAGTTTTTTTTAATAATAATTATATATGAATGAACACTTTTTAGTAATGTTTTTGTAATTAATAATACAAATATAATAATATTATAGAAACGATAATATGAAAATAAATATTGACAGGTTTTTTTGATCATAATATAAATACATAGTTTAAAGTTTTTTTTTAATATAATTATATATGAATGAACAATTTTTAATAATGTTTTTGTTATGAATAATACATATATAATAATATTATAGGAAGGATAATATACAAATAAATATATAAAAATGTTTTTGATCATAATATAAATACATATTTTATAATATTTTTATAATTATAATTATATATGAATGAACACTTTTTAATAATGTTTTTAATAATAATAATACATATATATTAATATTATAGTAAGGATAATATGCAATTAAATATTGACAGGTTTTTTTATCATAATATAAATACATATTTTATAATTTTTATATAAAAATAATTATATATGAATGAACACTTTTTAATGATGTTTTTGTTATTAATAATACATATATAATAATATTATAGGAAGGATAATATACAAATAAATATATATAAATGTTTTTGATCATAATATAAATACATATTTTATAATATTTTTATAATAATAATTATATATGAATGAACACTTTTGAATAATGTTTTTGTTATTAATAATACATATATAATAATATTATAGGAAGGATAATATACAAATAAATATATATAAATGTTTTTGATCATAATATAAATACATATTTTATAATATTTTTATAATAATAATTATATATGAATGAACACTTTTTAGTAATGTTTTTGTAATTAATAATACAAATATAATAATATTATAGAAACGATAATATGCAAATAAATATTGACAGGTTTTTTTGATCATGATATAAATACATAGTTTAAAGTTTTTTTATAATTATAATTATATATGAATGAACACTTTTTAATAATGTTTTTAATAATAATAATACATATATATTAATATTATAGTAAGGATAATATGCAATTAAATATTGACAGGTTTTTTTTATCATAATATAAATACATATTTTAAAATTTTTATATAAAAATAATTATATATGAATGAACACTTTTTAATGTGTTTTTGTAATTAATAATACATATATAATAATATTTTAGGAAGGATAATATGCAAATAAATATTCACAGGTTTTTTTTATCATAATATAAATACATATTTTAAAGTTTTTTTTAATAATAATTATATATGAATGAACACTTTTTAGTAATGTTTTTGTAATTAATAATACAAATATAATAATATTATAGAAACGATAATATGAAAATAAATATTGACAGGTTTTTTTGATCATAATATAAATACATAGTTTAAAGTTTTTTTTTAATATAATTATATATGAATGAACAATTTTTAATAATGTTTTTGTTATGAATAATACATATATAATAATATTATAGGAAGGATAATATACAAATAAATATATAAAAATGTTTTTGATCATAATATAAATACATATTTTATAATATTTTTATAATTATAATTATATATGAATGAACACTTTTTAATAATGTTTTTAATAATAATAATACATATATATTAATATTATAGTAAGGATAATATGCAATTAAATATTGACAGGTTTTTTTATCATAATATAAATACATATTTTATAATTTTTATATAAAAATAATTATATATGAATGAACACTTTTTAATGATGTTTTTGTTATTAATAATACATATATAATAATATTATAGGAAGGATAATATACAAATAAATATATATAAATGTTTTTGATCATAATATAAATACATATTTTATAATATTTTTATAATAATAATTATATATGAATGAACACTTTTGAATAATGTTTTTGTTATTAATAATACATATATAATAATATTATAGGAAGGATAATATACAAATAAATATATATAAATGTTTTTGATCATAATATAAATACATATTTTATAATATTTTTATAATAATAATTATATATGAATGAACACTTTTTAATAATGTTTTTGTTATTAATAATACATATATAATAATATTATAGGAAGGATAATATGCAAATAAATATTCACAGGTTTTTTTATCATAATATAAATACATATTTTAAAGTTTTTTATAATAATAATAATATATGAATGAACACTTTTTAGTAATGTTTTTGTAATTAATAATCCAAATATAATAATATTATAGAAACGATAATATGCAAATAAATATTGACAGGTTTTTTAGATCATAATATAAATACATAGTTTAAAGTTTTTTTATAATAATAATTATATATGAATGAACACTTTTTAGTAATGTTTTTGTAATTAATAATACAAATATAATAATATTATAGAAACGATAATATGCAAATAAATATTGACAGGTTTTTTTGATCATAATATAAATACATAGTTTAAAGTTTTTTTATAATTATAATTATATATGAATGAACACTTTTTAATAATGATTTTGTTATGAATAATACATATATAATAATATTATAGGAAGGATAATATACAAATAAATATATATAAATGTTTTTGATCATAATATAAATACATATTTTATAATATTTTTATAATAATAATTATATATGAATGAACACTTTTTAATAATGTTTTTGTTATGAATAATACATATATAATAATATTATAGGAAGGATAATATACAAATAAATATATATAAATGTTTTTGATCATAATATAAATACATATTTTATACTATTTTTATAATAATAATTATATATGAATGAACACTTTTTAATAATAATAATTATATATGAATGAACACTTTTTAATAATGTTTTTATTATTAATAATACATATATAATAATATTATAGGAAGGATAATATACAAATAAATATATATAAATGTTTTTGATCATAATATAAATACATATTTTATAATATTTTTATAATAATAATTATATATGAATGAACACTTTTTAATAATGTTTTTGTTATTAATAATACATATATAATAATATTATAGGAAGGATAATATGCAAATAAATATTCACAGGTTTTTTTATCATAATATAAATACATATTTTAAAGTTTTTTATAATAATAATAATATATGAATGAACACTTTTTAGTAATGTTTTCGTAATTAATAATACAAATATAATAATATTATAGAAACGATAATATGCAAATAAATATTGACAGGTTTTTTTGATCATAATATAAATACATAGTTTAAAGTTTTTTTATAATAATAATTATATATGAATGAACACTTTTTAGTAATGTTTTTGTAATTAATAATACAAATATAATAATATTATAGAAACGATTATATGCAAATAAATATTGACAGGTTTTTTTGATCATAATATAAATACATAGTTTAAAGTTTTTTTATAATTATAATTATATATGAATGAACACTTTTTAATAATGTTTTTGTTATGAATAATACATATATAATAATATTATAGGAAGGATAATATACAAATAAATATATATAAATGTTTTTATTCATAATATAAATACATATTTTATAATATTTTTATAATAATAATTATATATGAATGAACACTTTTTAATAATGTTTTTGTTATTAATAATACATATATAATAATATTATAGGAAGGATAATATACAAATAAATATATATAAATGTTTTTGATCATAATATAAATACATATTTTATAATATTTTTATAATTATAATTATATATGATGAACACTTTTTAATAATGATTTTAATAATAATAATACATATATATTAATATTATAGTAAGGATAATATGCAATTAAATATTGACAGGTTTTTTTTATCATATTATAAATACATATTTTAAAATTTTTATATAAAAATAATTATATATGAATGAACTATTTTTAATGATGTTTTTGTAATTAATAATACATATATAATAATATTATAGGAAGGATAATATGCAAATAAATATTCACAGGTTTTTTTTATCATAATATAAATACATATTTTAAAGTTTTTTATAATAATAATAATATATGAATGAACACTTTTTAGTAATGTTTTCGTAATTAATAATACAAATATAATAATATTATAGAAACGATAATATGCAAATAAATATTGACAGGTTTTTTTGATCATAATATAAATACATAGTTTAAAGTTTTTTTATAATAATAATTATATATGAATGAACACTTTTTAGTAATGTTTTTGTAATTAATAATACAAATATAATAATATTATAGAAACGATTATATGCAAATAAATATTGACAGGTTTTTTTGATCATAATATAAATACATAGTTTAAAGTTTTTTTATAATTATAATTATATATGAATGAACACTTTTTAATAATGTTTTTGTTATGAATAATACATATATAATAATATTATAGGAAGGATAATATACAAATAAATATATATAAATGTTTTTATTCATAATATAAATACATATTTTATAATATTTTTATAATAATAATTATATATGAATGAACACTTTTTAATAATGTTTTTGTTATTAATAATACATATATAATAATATTATAGGAAGGATAATATACAAATAAATATATATAAATGTTTTTGATCATAATATAAATACATATTTTATAATATTTTTATAATTATAATTATATATGATGAACACTTTTTAATAATGATTTTAATAATAATAATACATATATATTAATATTATAGTAAGGATAATATGCAATTAAATATTGACAGGTTTTTTTTATCATATTATAAATACATATTTTAAAATTTTTATATAAAAATAATTATATATGAATGAACAATTTTTAATGATGTTTTTGTAATTAATAATACATATATAATAATATTATAGGAAGGATAATATGCAAATAAATATTCACAGGTTTTTTTTATCATAATATAAATACATATTTTAAAGTTTTTTATAATAATAATTATATATGAATGAACACTTTTTAGTAATGTTTTTGTAATTAATAATACAAATATAATAATATTATAGAAACGATAATATGAAAATAAATATTGACAGGTTTTTTTGATCATAATATAAATACATAGTTTAAAGTTTTTTTATAATTATAATTATATATGAATGAACACTTTTTAATAATGTTTTTGTTATGAATAATACATATATAATAATATTATAGGAAGGATAATATACAAATAAATATATAAAAATGTTTTTGATCATAATATAAAGACATATTTTATAATATTTTTATAATTATAATTATATATGAATGAACACTTTTTAATAATGTTTTTAATAATAATAATACATATATATTAATATTATAGTAAGGATAATATGCAATTAAATATTGACAGGTTTTTTTATCATAATATAAATACATATTTTATAATTTTTATATAAAAATAATTATATATGAATGAACACTTTTTAATGATGTTTTTGTTATTAATAATACATATATAATAATATTATAGGATGGATAATATACAAATAAATATATATAAATGTTTTTGATCATAATATAAATACATATTTTATAATATTTTTATAATAATAATTATATATGAATGAACACTTTTTAATAATGTTTTTGTTATTAATAAAACATATATAATAATATTATAGGAAGGATAATATGCAAATAAATATTGACAGGTTTTTCTGATCATAATATAAATACATAGTTTAAAGTTTTTTTATAATTATAATTATATATGAATGAACACTTTTTAATAATGTTTTTGTTATGAATAATACATATATAATAATATTATAGGAAGGATAATATACAAATAAATATATATAAATGTTTTTGATCATAATATAAATACATATTTTATAATATTTTTATAATAATAATAATATATGAATCAACACTTTTTAATAATGTTTTTGTTATGAATAATACATATATAATAATATTATAGGAAGAATAATATACAAATAAATATATATAAATGTTTTTGATCATAATATAAATACATATTTTATAATATTTTTATAATAATAATTATATATGAATGAACACTTTTTAATAATGTTTTTGTTATTAATAATACATATATAATAATATTATAGGAAGGATAATATACAAATAAATATATATAAATGTTTTTGATCATAATATAAATACATATTTTATAATATTTTTATAATTATAATTATATATGAATGAACACTTTTTAATAATGTTTTTGTAATTAATAATACATATATAATAATATTATAGGAAGGATAATATGCAAATAAATATTCACAGTTTTTTTTTTATATAATATAAATACATATTTAAAAGTTTTTTATAATAATAATTATATATGAATGAACACTTTTTAGTAATGTTTTTGTAATTAATAATACAAATATAATAATATTATAGAAACGATAATATGAAAATAAATATTGACAGGTTTTTTGATCATAATATAAATACATAGTTTAAAGTTTTTTTATAATTATAATTATATATGAATGAACACTTTTTAATAATGTTTTTGTTATGAATAATACATATATAATAATATTATAGGAAGGATAATATACAAATAAATATATATAAATGTTTTTGATCATAATATAAATACATATTTTATAATATTTTTATAATAATAATTATATATGAATGAACACTTTTTAATAATGTTTTTAATAATAATAATACATATATATTAATATTATAGTAAGGATAATATGCAATTAAATATTGACAGGTTTTTTTTATCATAATATAAATACATATTTTAAAATTTTTATATAAAAATAATTATATATGAATGAACACTTTTTAATGATGTTTTTGTAATAATAATACATATATAATAATATTATAGGAAGGATAATATGCAAATAAATATTCACAGGTTTTTTTTATCATAATATAAATACATATTTTAAAGTTTTTTTTAATAGTTTTTTTATAATTATAATTATATATGAATGAACACTTTTTAATAATGTTTTTGTTATGAATAATACATATATAATAATATTATAGGAAGGATAATATACAAATAAATATATATAAATGTTTTTGATCATAATATAAATACATATTTTATAATATTTTTATAATTATAATTATATATGAATGAACACTTTTTAATAATGTTTTTAATAATAATAATACATATATATTAATATTATAGTAAGGATAATATGCAATTAAATATTGACAGGTTTTTTTTATCATAATATAAATACATATTTTAAAATTTTTATATAAAAATAATTATATATGAATGAACACTTTTTAATGATGTTTTTGTTATTAATAATACATATATAATAATATTATAGGAAGGATAATATACAAATAAATATATATAAATGTTTTTGATCATAATATAAATACATATTTTATAATATTTTTATAATAATAATTTTATATGAATGAACACTTTTGAATAATGTTTTTGTTATTAATAATACATATATAATAATATTATAGGAAGGATAATATACAAATAATTATATATAAATGTTTTTGATCATAATATAAATACATATTTTATAATATTTTTATAATAATAATTATATATGAATGAACACTTTTTAATAATGTTTTTGTTATTAATAATACATATATAATAATATTATAGGAAGGATAATATGCAAATAAATATTCACAGGTTTTTTTATCATAATATAAATACACATTTTAAAGTTTTTTTATAATAATAATAATATATGAATGAACACTTTTTAGTAATGTTTTTGTAATTAATAATACAAATATAATAATATTATAGAAACGATAATATGCAAATAAATATTGACAGGTTTTTTTGATCATAATATAAATACATAGTTTAAAGTTTTTTTTATAATAATAATTATATATGAATGAACACTTTTTAGTAATGTTTTTGTAATTAATAATACAAATATAATAATATTATAGAAACGATAATATGCAAATAAATATTGACAGGTTTTTTTGATCATAATATAAATACATAGTTTAAAGTTTTTTTATAATTATAATTATATATGAATGAACACTTTTTAATAATGTTTTTGTTATGAATAATACATATATAATAATATTATAGGAAGGATAATATACAAATAAATATATATAAATGTTTTTGATCATAATATAAATACATATTTTATAATATTTTTATAATAATAATTATATATGAATGAACACTTTTTAATAATGTTTTTGTTATTAATAATACATATATAATAATATTATAGGAAGGATAATGTGCAAATAAATATTCACAAGGTTTTTTTATCATAATATAAATACATATTTTAAAGTTTTTTATAATAATAATTATATATGAATGAACACTTTTTAGTAATGTTTTTGTAATTAATAATAATTTAATTGCATATTATCCTTACTATAATATTAATATATATGTATTATTATTATTAAAAACATTATTAAAAAGTGTTCATTCATATATAATAATAATTATAAAAATATTATAAAATATGTATTTATATTATGATCAAAAACATTTTTATATATTTATTTGTATATTATCCTTCCTATAATATTATTATATATGTATTATTCATAACAAAAACATTATTAAAAAGTGTTCATTCATATATAATTATAATTATAAAAAAACTTTAAACTATGTATTTATATTATGATCAAAAAAACCTGTCAATATTTATTTTCATATTATCGTTTCTATAATATTATTATATTTGTATTATTAATTACAAAAAAATTACTAAAAAGTGTTCATTCATATATAATTATTATTATAAAAAACTTTTAAATATGTATTTATATTATGATAAAAAAAACTGTGAATATTTATTTGCATATTATCCTTCCTATAATATTATTATATATGTATTATTAATTACAAAAACATCATTAAAAAGTGTTCATTCATATATAATTATTATTATAAAAATATTATAAAATATGTATTTATATTATGATCAAAAACATTTATATATATTTATTTGTATATTATCCTTCCTATAATTTTATTATATATGTATTATTAATAACAAAAACATTATTAAAAAGTGTTCATTCATATATAATTATTATTATAAAAATATTATAAAATATGTATTTATATTATGATCAAAAACATTTATATATATTTATTTGTATATTATCCTTCTTATAATATTATTATATACGTATTATTCATAACAAAAAAATTATTAAAAAGTGTTCATTCATATATTATTATTATTATTATAAAAATATTATAAAATTTGTATTTATATTATGATCAAAAACATTTATATATATTTATTTGTATATTATCCTTCCTATAATATTATTATATATGTATTATTCATAACAAAAACATTATTAAAAAGTGTTCATTCATATATAATTATAATTATAAAAAAACTTTAAACTATGTATTTATATTATGATCAAAAAAACCTGTCAATATTTATTTGCATATTATCGTTTCTATAATATTATTATATTTGTATTATTAATTACAAAAACATTACTAAAAAGTGTTCATTCATATATAATTATTATTATAAAAAAACATTAAACTATGTATTTATATTATGATCAAAAAAACCTGTCAATATTTATTTGCATATTATCGTTTCTATAATATTATTATATTTGTATTATTAATTACAAAAACATTACTAAAAAGTGTTCATTCATATATTATTATTATTATAAAAAACTTTAAAATATGTATTTATATTATGATAAAAAAACCTGTGAATATTTATTTGCATATTATCCTTCCTATAATATTATTATATATGTATTATTAATAACAAAAACATTATTAAAAAGTGTTCATTCATATATAATTATTATTATAAAAATATTATAAAATATGTATTTATATTATGATCAAAAACATTTGTATATATTTATTTGTATATTATCCTTCCTATAATATTATTATATATGTATTATTCATAACAAAAACATCATTAAAAAGTGTTCATTCATATATAATTATTTTGTATATAAAAATTATAAAATATGTATTTATATTATGATAAAAAAAAACCTGTCAATATTTAATTGCATATTATCCTTACTATAATATTAATATATATGTATTATTATTATTATTAAAAACATTATTAAAAAGTGTTCATTCATATATAATTATAATTATAAAAATATTATAAAATATGTATTTATATTATGATCAAAAACATTTTTATATATTTATTTGTATATTATCCTTCCTATAATATTATTATATATGTATTATTCATAACAAAAACATTATTAAAAAGTGTTCATTCATATATAATTATAATTATAAAAAAACTTTAAACTATGTATTTATATTATGATCAAAAAAACCTGTCAATATTTATTTTCATATTATCGTTTCTATAATATTATTATATTTGTATTATTAATTACAAAAACATTACTAAAAAGTGTTCATTCATATATAATTATTATTATAAAAAACTTTTAAATATGTATTTATATTATGATAAAAAAAAACTGTGAATATTTATTTGCATATTATCCTTCCTATAATATTATTATATATGTATAATTAATTACAAAAACATCATTAAAAAGTGTTCATTCATATATAATTATTATTATAAAAATATTATAAAATATGTATTTATATTATGATCAAAAACATTTATATATATTTATTTGTATATTATCCTTCCTATAATATTATTATATATGTAATATTAATAACAAAAACATCATTAAAAAGTGTTCATTCATATATAATTTTTTTATATAAAAATTATAAAATATGTATTTATATTATGATAAAAAAAACCTGTCAATATTTAATTGCATATTATCCTTACTATAATATTAATATATATGTATTATTATTATTAAAAACATTATTAAAAAGTGTTCATTCATATATAATTATAATTATAAAAATATTATAAAATATGTATTAATTATATTATGATCAAAAACATTTTTATATATTTATTTGTATATTATCCTTCCTATAATATTATTATATATGTATTATTCATAACAAAAACATTTTTAAAAAGTGTTCATTCATATATAATTATAATTATAAAAAACTTTAAACTATGTATTTATATTATGATCAAAAAAACCTGTCAATATTTTTTTTCATATTATCGTTTCTATAATATTATTATATTTGTATTATTAATTACAAAAACATTACTAAAAAGTGTTCATTCATATATAATTATTATTATAAAAAACTTTTAAATATGTATTTATATTATGATAAAAAAAAACTGTGAATATTTATTTGCATATTATCCTTCCTATAATATTATTATATATGTATTATTAATTACAAAAACATCATTAAAAAGTGTTTATTCATATATAATTATTATTATAAAAATATTATAAAATATGTATTTATATTATGATCAAAAACATTTATATATATTTATTTGTATATTATCCTTCCTATAATATTATTATATATGTATTATTCATAACAAAAACATTATTAAAAAGTGTTCATTCATATATAATTATTATTATAAAAATATTATAAAATATGTATTTATATTATGATCAAAAACATTTTTATATATTTATTTGTATATTATCCTTCCTATAATATTATTATATATGTATTATTCATAACAAAAACATTATTAAAAAGTGTTCATTCATATATAATTATAAAAAAACTTTAAACTATGTATTTATATTATGATCAAAAAAACCTGTCAATATTTATTTTCATATTATCGTTTCTATAATATTATTATATTTGTATTATTAATTACAAAAAAATTACTAAAAAGTGTTCATTCATATATAATTATTATTATAAAAAACTTTTAAATATGTATTTATATTATGATAAAAAAAACTGTGAATATTTATTTGCATATTATCCTTCCTATAATATTATTATATATGTATTATTAATTACAAAAACATCATTAAAAAGTGTTCATTCATATATAATTATTATTATAAAAATATTATAAAATATGTATTTATATTATGATCAAAAACATTTATATATATTTATTTGTATATTATCCTTCCTATAATTTTATTATATATGTATTATTAATAACAAAAACATTATTAAAAAGTGTTCATTCATATATAATTATTATTATAAAAATATTATAAAATATGTATTTATATTATGATCAAAAACATTTATATATATTTATTTGTATATTATCCTTCTTATAATATTATTATATACGTATTATTCATAACAAAAAAATTATTAAAAAGTGTTCATTCATATATTATTATTATTATTATAAAAATATTATAAAATTTGTATTTATATTATGATCAAAAACATTTATATATATTTATTTGTATATTATCCTTCCTATAATATTATTATATATGTATTATTCATAACAAAAACATTATTAAAAAGTGTTCATTCATATATAATTATAATTATAAAAAAACTTTAAACTATGTATTTATATTATGATCAAAAAAACCTGTCAATATTTATTTGCATATTATCGTTTCTATAATATTATTATATTTGTATTATTAATTACAAAAACATTACTAAAAAGTGTTCATTCATATATAATTATTATTATAAAAAAACATTAAACTATGTATTTATATTATGATCAAAAAAACCTGTCAATATTTATTTGCATATTATCGTTTCTATAATATTATTATATTTGTATTATTAATTACAAAAACATTACTAAAAAGTGTTCATTCATATATTATTATTATTATAAAAAACTTTAAAATATGTATTTATATTATGATAAAAAAACCTGTGAATATTTATTTGCATATTATCCTTCCTATAATATTATTATATATGTATTATTAATAACAAAAACATTATTAAAAAGTGTTCATTCATATATAATTATTATTATAAAAATATTATAAAATATGTATTTATATTATGATCAAAAACATTTGTATATATTTATTTGTATATTATCCTTCCTATAATATTATTATATATGTATTATTCATAACAAAAACATCATTAAAAAGTGTTCATTCATATATAATTATTTTGTATATAAAAATTATAAAATATGTATTTATATTATGATAAAAAAAAACCTGTCAATATTTAATTGCATATTATCCTTACTATAATATTAATATATATGTATTATTATTATTATTAAAAACATTATTAAAAAGTGTTCATTCATATATAATTATAATTATAAAAATATTATAAAATATGTATTTATATTATGATCAAAAACATTTTTATATATTTATTTGTATATTATCCTTCCTATAATATTATTATATATGTATTATTCATAACAAAAACATTATTAAAAAGTGTTCATTCATATATAATTATAATTATAAAAAAACTTTAAACTATGTATTTATATTATGATCAAAAAAACCTGTCAATATTTATTTTCATATTATCGTTTCTATAATATTATTATATTTGTATTATTAATTACAAAAACATTACTAAAAAGTGTTCATTCATATATAATTATTATTATAAAAAACTTTTAAATATGTATTTATATTATGATAAAAAAAAACTGTGAATATTTATTTGCATATTATCCTTCCTATAATATTATTATATATGTATAATTAATTACAAAAACATCATTAAAAAGTGTTCATTCATATATAATTATTATTATAAAAATATTATAAAATATGTATTTATATTATGATCAAAAACATTTATATATATTTATTTGTATATTATCCTTCCTATAATATTATTATATATGTAATATTAATAACAAAAACATCATTAAAAAGTCTTCATTCATATATAATTCTTTTATATAAAAATTATAAAATATGTATTTATATTATGATAAAAAAAACCTGTCAATATTTAATTGCATATTATCCTTACTATAATATTAATATATATGTATTATTATTATTAAAAACATTATTAAAAAGTGTTCATTCATATATAATTATAATTATAAAAATATTATAAAATATGTATTAATTATATTATGATCAAAAACATTTTTATATATTTATTTGTATATTATCTTTCCTATAATATTATTATATATGTATTATTCATAACAAAAACATTATTAAAAAGTGTTCATTCATATATAATTATAATTATAAAAAAACTTTAAACTATGTATTTATATTATGATCAAAAAAACCTGTCAATATTTTTTTTCATATTATCATTTCTATAATATTATTATATTTGTATTATTAATTACAAAAACATTACTAAAAAGTGTTCATTCATATATAATTATTATTATAAAAAACTTTTAAATATGTATTTATATTATGATAAAAAAAAACTGTGAATATTTATTTGCATATTATCCTTCCTATAATATTATTATATATGTATTATTAATTACAAAAACATCATTAAAAAGTGTTTATTCATATATAATTATTATTATAAAAATATTATAAAATATGTATTTATATTATGATCAAAAACATTTATATATATTTATTTGTATATTATCCTTCCTATAATATTATTATATATGTATTATTCATAACAAAAACATTATTAAAAAGTGTTCATTCATATATAATTATTATTATAAAAATATTATAAAATATGTATTTATATTATGATCAAAAACATTTATATATATTTATTTGTATATTATCCTTCCTATAATATTATTATATATGTATTATTTATAACAAAAACATTATTAAAAAGTGTTCATTCATATATTATTATTATTATAAAAATATTATAAAATATGTATTTATATTATGATCAAAAACATTTATATATATTTATTTGTATATTATCCTTCCTATAATATTATTATATATGTATTATTCATAACAAAAACATTATTAAAAAGTGTTCATTCATATATAATTATAATTAAAAAAAAACTTTAAACTATGTATTTATATTATGATCAAAAAAACCTGTCAATATTTATTTGCATATTATCGTTTCTATAATATTATTATATTTGTATTATTAATTACAAAAACATTACTAAAAAGTGTTCATTCATATATTATCTAATTATTATAAAAAACTTTAAAATATGTATTTATATTATGATAAAAAAACCTGTGAATATTTATTTGCATATTATCCTTCCTATAATATTATTATATATGTATTATTAATAACAAAAACATTATTAAAAAGTGTTCATTCATATATAATTATTATCATAAAAATATTATAAAATATGTATTTATATTATGATCAAAAACATTTATATATATTTATTTGTATATTATCCTTCCTATAATATTATTATATATGTATTATTAATAACAAAAACATTATTCAAAAGTGTTCATTCATATATAATTATTATTATAAAAATATTATAAAATATGTATTTATATTATGATCAAAAACATTTATATATATTTATTTGTATATTATCCTTCCTATAATATTATTATATATGTATTATTAATAACAAAAACATCATTAAAAAGTGTTCATTCATATATAATTATTATTATAAAAATATTATGAAATATGTATTTATATTATGATCAAAAACATTTATATATATTTATTTGTATATTATCCTTCCTATAATATTATTATATATGTATTATTTATAACAAAAACATTATTAAAAAGTGTTCATTCATATATTATTATTATTATAAAAATATTATAAAATATGTATTTATATTATGATCAAAAACATTTATATATATTTATTTGTATATTATCCTTCCTATAATATTATTATATATGTATTATTCATAACAAAAACATTATTAAAAAGTGTTCATTCATATATAATTATAATTAAAAAAAAAACTTTAAACTATGTATTTATATTATGATCAAAAAAACCTGTCAATATTTATTTGCATATTATCGTTTCTATAATATTATTATATTTGTATTATTAATTACAAAAACATTACTAAAAAGTGTTCATTCATATATTATCTAATTATTATAAAAAACTTTAAAATATGTATTTATATTATGATAAAAAAACCTGTGAATATTTATTTGCATATTATCCTTCCTATAATATTATTATATATGTATTATTAATAACAAAAACATTATTAAAAAGTGTTCATTCATATATAATTATTATCATAAAAATATTATAAAATATGTATTTATATTATGATCAAAAACATTTATATATATTTATTTGTATATTATCCTTCCTATAATATTATTATATATGTATTATTAATAACAAAAACATTATTCAAAAGTGTTCATTCATATATAATTATTATTATAAAAATATTATAAAATATGTATTTATATTATGATCAAAAACATTTATATATATTTATTTGTATATTATCCTTCCTATAATATTATTATATATGTATTATTAATAACAAAAACATCATTAAAAAGTGTTCATTCATATATAATTATTTTTATATAAAAATTATAAAATATGTATTTATATTATGATAAAAAAACCTGTCAATATTTAATTGCATATTATCCTTACTATAATATTAATATATATGTATTATTATTATTAAAAACATTATTAAAAAGTGTTCATTCATATATAATTATAATTATAAAAATATTATAAAATATGTATTTATATTATGATCAAAAACATTTTTATATATTTATTTGTATATTATCCTTCATATAATATTATTATATATGTATTATTCATAACAAAAACATTATTAAAAAGTGTTCATTCATATATAATTATAATTATAAAAAAACTTTAAACTATGTATTTATATTATGATCAAAAAAACCTGTCAATATTTATTTTCATATTATCGTTTCTATAATATTATTATATTTGTATTATTAATTACAAAAACATTACTAAAAAGTGTTCATTCATATATAATTATTATTATAAAAAACTTTAAAATATGTATTTATATTATGATAAAAAAAACCTGTGAATATTTATTTGCATATTATCCTTCCTATAATATTATTATATATGTATTATTAATTACAAAAACATCATTAAAAAGTGTTCATTCATATATAATTATTTTTATATAAAAATTTTAAAATATGTATTTATATTATGATAAAAAAAACCTGTCAATATTTAATTGCATATTATCCTTACTATAATATTAATATATATGTATTATTATTATTAAAAACATTATTAAAAAGTGTTCATTCATATATAATTATAATTATAAAAAACTTTAAACTATGTATTTATATTATGATCAAAAAAACCTGTCAATATTTATTTGCATATTATCGTTTCTATAATATTATTATATTTGTATTATTAATTACAAAAACATTACTAAAAAGTGTTCATTCATATATAATTATTATTATAAAAAAACTTTAAACTATGTATTTTTATTATGATCAAAAAAACCTGTCAATATTTATTTGCATATTATCGTTTCTATAATATTAATATATTTGTATTATTAATTACAAAAACATTACTAAAAAGTGTTCATTCATATATTATTATTATTATAAAAAACTTTAAAATATGTATTTATATTATGATAAAAAAACCTGTGAATATTTATTTGCATATTATCCTTTCTATAATCTTACTAATATTATAAATCTGAAAGTTTGTGAGTTTGTGTGTGTGTTTGTGTGTATGTTTGTGTGTGTGTGTGTTGCTCAATCACGCATAAACTACTGGACGGATTGGGCTGAAATTTGGCATGATGATAGCTCACATTCCCGATTAACATTAAAGCATATTATTATCCCAAAAATCCTTTCGGGCTCCGCCCCAGTGGCTCTGTAGTTCCCCATGTTAACCTTATGGTTTTTCATATTTAAAAGGAATTAATGAATATTAACAGCTGTTTCAATTAAACAAGTTGGTTCTGTTCTATGATGTTCAATAGCATAAAAGTTACAAAGATTACCAACAGAGTGCAGCACTATTATTTTTTTTTTATTTATGGCAACAGCTAATTTCCAACCAAAAGGTGAGTGAGCGTAGCGAACGAACTTCAACCTGGAGGCGAGTTAGCGTAGCGAACGAGCTAACCTGAAGGCAAGTGAGCGCAGCGAACGAGCTCCAACCTAAAGGTGAGTGAGCGTAGCGAACGAACTTCAACCAGGACGTGAATGAGCCATGCGAATACTTATGAAGTTACAGTTGAACGGGGCAAAGCCCGCGGGTACAGCTAGTATTATTATATATGTATTATTAATAACAAAAACATTATTAAAAAGTGTTCATTCATATATAATTATTATTATAAAAATATTATAAAATATGTATTTATATTATGATCAAAAACATTTATATATATTTATTTGTATATTATCCTTCCTATAATATTATTATATATGTAATATTAATAACAAAAACATCATTAAAAAGTGTTCATTCATATATAATTTTTTTATATAAAAATTATAAAATATGTATTTATATTATGATAAAAAAAACCTGTCAATATTTAATTGCATATTATCCTTACTATAATATTAATATATATGTATTATTATTATTAAAAACATTATTAAAAAGTGTTCATTCATATATAATTATAATTATAAAAATATTATAAAATATGTATTTATATTATGATCAAAAACATTTTTATATATTTATTTGTATATTATCCTTCATATAATATTATTATATATGTATTATTCATAACAAAAACATTATTAAAAAGTGTTCATTCATATATAATTATAATTATAAAAAAACTTTAAACTATGTATTTATATTATGATCAAAAAAACCTGTCAATATTTTTTTTCATATTATCGTTTCTATAATATTATTATATTTGTATTATTAATTACAAAAACATTACTAAAAAGTGTTCATTCATATATAATTATTATTATAAAAAACTTTTAAATATGTATTTATATTATGATAAAAAAAAACTGTGAATATTTATTTGCATATTATCCTTCCTATAATATTATTATATATGTATTATTAATTACAAAAACATCATTAAAAAGTGTTTATTCATATATAATTATTATTATAAAAATATTATAAAATATGTATTTATATTATGATCAAAAACATTTATATATATTTATTTGTATATTATCCTTCCTATAATATTATTATATATGTATTATTAATAACAAAAACATTATTAAAAAGTGTTCATTCATATATAATTATTATCATAAAAATATTATAAAATATGTATTTATATTATGATCAAAAACATTTATATATATTTATTTGTATATTATCCTTCCTATAATATTATTATATATGTATTATTAATAACAAAAACATTATTCAAAAGTGTTCATTCATATATAATTATTATTATAAAAATATTATAAAATATGTATTTATATTATGATCAAAAACATTTATATATATTTATTTGTATATTATCCTTCCTATAATATTATTATATATGTATTATTAATAACAAAAACATCATTAAAAAGTGTTCATTCATATATAATTATTTTTATATAAAAATTATAAAATATGTATTTATATTATGATAAAAAAACCTGTCAATATTTAATTGCATATTATCCTTACTATAATATTAATATATATGTATTATTATTATTAAAAACATTATTAAAAAGTGTTCATTCATATATAATTATAATTATAAAAATATTATAAAATATGTATTTATATTATGATCAAAAACATTTTTATATATTTATTTGTATATTATCCTTCATATAATATTATTATATATGTATTATTCATAACAAAAACATTATTAAAAAGTGTTCATTCATATATAATTATAATTATAAAAAAACTTTAAACTATGTATTTATATTATGATCAAAAAAACCTGTCAATATTTATTTTCATATTATCGTTTCTATAATATTATTATATTTGTATTATTAATTACAAAAACATTACTAAAAAGTGTTCATTCATATATAATTATTATTATAAAAAACTTTAAAATATGTATTTATATTATGATAAAAAAAACCTGTGAATATTTATTTGCATATTATCCTTCCTATAATATTATTATATATGTATTATTAATTACAAAAACATCATTAAAAAGTGTTCATTCATATATAATTATTTTTATATAAAAATTTTAAAATATGTATTTATATTATGATAAAAAAAACCTGTCAATATTTAATTGCATATTATCCTTACTATAATATTAATATATATGTATTATTATTATTAAAAACATTATTAAAAAGTGTTCATTCATATATAATTATAATTATAAAAAACTTTAAACTATGTATTTATATTATGATCAAAAAAACCTGTCAATATTTATTTGCATATTATCGTTTCTATAATATTATTATATTTGTATTATTAATTACAAAAACATTACTAAAAAGTGTTCATTCATATATAATTATTATTATAAAAAAACTTTAAACTATGTATTTTTATTATGATCAAAAAAACCTGTCAATATTTATTTGCATATTATCGTTTCTATAATATTAATATATTTGTATTATTAATTACAAAAACATTACTAAAAAGTGTTCATTCATATATTATTATTATTATAAAAAACTTTAAAATATGTATTTATATTATGATAAAAAAACCTGTGAATATTTATTTGCATATTATCCTTTCTATAATCTTACTAATATTATAAATCTGAAAGTTTGTGAGTTTGTGTGTGTGTTTGTGTGTATGTTTGTGTGTGTGTGTGTTGCTCAATCACGCATAAACTACTGACGGATTGGGCTGAAATTTGGCATGATGATAGCTCACATTCCCGATTAACATTAAAGCATATTATTATCCCAAAAATCCTTTCGGGCTCCGCCCCAGTGGCTCTGTAGTTCCCCATGTTAACCTTATGGTTTTTCATATTTAAAAGGAATTAATGAATATTAACAGCTGTTTCAATTAAACAAGTTGGTTCTGTTCTATGATGTTCAATAGCATAAAAGTTACAAAGATTACCAACAGAGTGCAGCACTATTATTTTTTTTTTTATTTATGGCAACAGCTAATTTCCAACCAAAAGGTGAGTGAGCGTAGCGAACGAACTTCAACCTGGAGGCGAGTTAGCGTAGCGAACGAGCTAACCTGAAGGCAAGTGAGCGCAGCGAACGAGCTCCAACCTAAAGGTGAGTGAGCGTAGCGAACGAACTTCAACCAGGACGTGAATGAGCCATGCGAATACTTATGAAGTTACAGTTGAACGGGGCAAAGCCCGCGGGTACAGCTAGTATTATTATATATGTATTATTAATAACAAAAACATTATTAAAAAGTGTTCATTCATATATAATTATTATTATAAAAATATTATAAAATATGTATTTATATTATGATCAAAAACATTTATATATATTTATTTGTATATTATCCTTCCTATAATATTATTATATATGTAATATTAATAACAAAAACATCATTAAAAAGTGTTCATTCATATATAATTTTTTTTATATAAAAATTATAAAATATGTATTTATATTATGATAAAAAAAACCTGTCAATATTTAATTGCATATTATCCTTACTATAATATTAATATATATGTATTATTATTATTAAAAACATTATTAAAAAGTGTTCATTCATATATAATTATAATTATAAAAATATTATAAAATATGTATTTATATTATGATCAAAAACATTTTTATATATTTATTTGTATATTATCCTTCATATAATATTATTATATATGTATTATTCATAACAAAAACATTATTAAAAAGTGTTCATTCATATATAATTATAATTATAAAAAAACTTTAAACTATGTATTTATATTATGATCAAAAAAACCTGTCAATATTTTTTTTCATATTATCGTTTCTATAATATTATTATATTTGTATTATTAATTACAAAAACATTACTAAAAAGTGTTCATTCATATATAATTATTATTATAAAAAACTTTTAAATATGTATTTATATTATGATAAAAAAAAACTGTGAATATTTATTTGCATATTATCCTTCCTATAATATTATTATATATGTATTATTAATTACAAAAACATCATTAAAAAGTGTTTATTCATATATAATTATTATTATAAAAATATTATAAAATATGTATTTATATTATGATCAAAAACATTTTTATATATTTATTTGTATATTATCCTTCCTATAATATTATTATATATGTATTATTAATAACAAAAACATTATTAAAAAGTGTTCATTCATATATAATTATTATTATAAAAATATTATAAAATATGTATTTATATTATGATCAAAAACATTTATATATATTTATTTGTATATTATCCTTCCTATAATATTATTATATATGTATTATTTATAACAAAAACATTATTAAAAAGTGTTCATTCATATATTATTATTATTATAAAAATATTATAAAATATGTATTTATATTATGATCAAAAACATTTATATATATTTATTTGTATATTATCCTTCCTATAATATTATTATATATGTATTATTCATAACAAAAACATTATTAAAAAGTGTTCATTCATATATAATTATAATTATAAAAAACTTTAAACTATGTATTTATATTATGATCAAAAAAAACCTGTCAATATTTATTTGCATATTATCGTTTCTATAATATTATTATATTTGTATTATTAATTACAAAAACATTACTAAAAAGTGTTCATTCATATATAATTATTATTATAAAAAAACTTTAAACTATGTATTTATATTATGATCAAAAAAACCTGTCAATATTTATTTGCATATTATCGTTTCTATAATATTATTATATTTGTATTATTAATTACAAAAACATTACTAAAAAGTGTTCATTCATATATTATTATTATTATAAAAAACTTTAAAATATGTATTTATATTATGATAAAAAAACCTGTGAATATTTATTTGCATATTATCCTTCCTATAATATTATTATATATGTATTATTAATAACAAAAACATTATTAAAAAGTGTTCATTCATATATAATTATTATCATAAAAATATTATAAAATATGTATTTATATTATGATCAAAAACATTTATATATATTTATTTGTATATTATCCTTCCTATAATATTATTATATATGTATTATTAATAACAAAAACATTATTCAAAAGTGTTCATTCATATATAATTATTATTATAAAAATATTATAAAATATGTATTTATATTATGATCAAAAACATTTATATATATTTATTTGTATATTATCCTTCCTATAATATTATTATATATGTATTATTAATAACAAAAACATCATTAAAAAGTGTTCATTCATATATAATTATTTTTATATAAAAATTATAAAATATGTATTTATATTATGATAAAAAAACCTGTCAATATTTAATTGCATATTATCCTTACTATAATATTAATATATATGTATTATTATTATTAAAAACATTATTAAAAAGTGTTCATTCATATATAATTATAATTATAAAAATATTATAAAATATGTATTTATATTATGATCAAAAACATTTTTATATATTTATTTGTATATTATCCTTCATATAATATTATTATATATGTATTATTCATAACAAAAACATTATTAAAAAGTGTTCATTCATATATAATTATAATTATAAAAAAACTTTAAACTATGTATTTATATTATGATCAAAAAAACCTGTCAATATTTATTTTCATATTATCGTTTCTATAATATTATTATATTTGTATTATTAATTACAAAAACATTACTAAAAAGTGTTCATTCATATATAATTATTATTATAAAAAACTTTAAAATATGTATTTATATTATGATAAAAAAAACCTGTGAATATTTATTTGCATATTATCCTTCCTATAATATTATTATATATGTATTATTAATTACAAAAACATCATTAAAAAGTGTTCATTCATATATAATTATTTTTATATAAAAATTTTAAAATATGTATTTATATTATGATAAAAAAAACCTGTCAATATTTAATTGCATATTATCCTTACTATAATATTAATATATATGTATTATTATTATTAAAAACATTATTAAAAAGTGTTCATTCATATATAATTATAATTATAAAAAACTTTAAACTATGTATTTATATTATGATCAAAAAAACCTGTCAATATTTATTTGCATATTATCGTTTCTATAATATTATTATATTTGTATTATTAATTACAAAAACATTACTAAAAAGTGTTCATTCATATATAATTATTATTATAAAAAAACTTTAAACTATGTATTTTTATTATGATCAAAAAAACCTGTCAATATTTATTTGCATATTATCGTTTCTATAATATTAATATATTTGTATTATTAATTACAAAAACATTACTAAAAAGTGTTCATTCATATATTATTATTATTATAAAAAACTTTAAAATATGTATTTATATTATGATAAAAAAACCTGTGAATATAT
>NW_026543412.1:0-30480 GCF_028750875.1 Macrosteles quadrilineatus
CACCGAGTCTCATTTCATTCTAATTAAACATGAGAAAATGGGAAACAAATTCGTGTTGATTTCCCACCAGGCGTAACATCCGTGACAATTTTCTGTGATCATAGAAACGACCGAGATTATTACTTGCGATCACGGAAACGCCTAAAAATAAAGAATCGGCGTAAGAAACTTAAACGAACATCCGTGATCGTATGTTACGATCGTGGCCAAATCCGTGATGATTTCTAGCGATCAAACGTAGAAATAACTGTGATGGTAAACTACGACAGCAATGATGATGACCGGTGAAGATTTCACAATTGCGGCAACATTCGCTTCATCTCCAGCGATTATTTTAACACCCGTAACTATTTTTCGCGATCGACGAAAAATTAATGATCATCTTGCACTTGCGGCTTAGTGTGTGATGATTTATCGATATTGCGCCAATATTCGTGGTCATTTCTACAGTAGTTTCTCGCAATTGCGTTTTTCGATTACGCAAAACGTGTAAGCTCTGTGTTTTCGGGTGGATTCCCGGTTGCTAGGTTGGCAGAATTAGGTGACCCTGAATTATCACTACAAGTAGCCTAGGCTAATTAGGATTTATTTTTTATCAACCGTATCTAAAATGTATACTTATCAATTTTGAAGTTTTTATCTGGTATTATTAATGTAAACCTGCACATTATTCGCCTTATGTATACAAGTATAATTGTATCTGTATATTTCTTGGCCTAGTCTTGTATTTTATTTGTATTTCGTACTAAACAAAATCTGGACAGACTCGAACTCAATTCTGTGTATTCTAGTCATCACATAGGATCTCATACTTCGACGCCAATTCCTAAGACAATTGGAACGCAGTGCGCGCAGTATTTCCAACTCATTGCTGAAAAGCATGTTTTCATGGTATTCCCAGCTCATTTCTAAATACATTACCTCCACCGCAGCCCGCAGCAAACCTGCACACTAAGTGAATTTCAATTTGTTTGATTGGATTCTTACTAAAATTGTCCATAAACAAGATATATTTATTCCCCATTTAAATAACATTAGATTTAACAAATACCTAGGGTTTACTGCTACGGCGAGGTTAAAAGTGTTTTTTTTTTGCAAAATATTAATAGTATAGGATGAAATCAATAAATTCGCCAAATATGATCAACATATTTATCACAATTGTGTTTTATTTATACTTCAGGACACGTATCCTGTTGTGCTATTATTTGCATTAGATTATGTTTCTTCTTGTGCAATTTTGACGATGCCTACCTACACCTTGGTATATTTATAAACTGAAAACTTCAAATCTAATGATAAAATATGTGTTTATCGAGTTCTTTAACGCCAGTAATTCACTATAACGGGTTAAGAGCATTCATATAATACATTTAGTAAGAAACATTTTACATTCAATTGCAATGTTAATCCTTTAGAACACATTATTAAATAATTATTTCTGACTTCATCGGTAGTTAAATGGATTTTCTATTGATACTTGATTTAAATAAGTACAAAGTTAGTATGGCCTCTTTTAAGTAGCGACATGAAAAGCATTTAACTAAGTTATGAGCAAAGTAAAGTGTTGTGTTTCAAAATCGTCACTGTGATGAGTGAGGGATATTCTCGTTCCCGTTTCTCCCTGCACGTTGCCAAACCAACCTCCCCTTCCTGAGGAATCCGCCGTGGCAGTTTCAGTGTTTCTAGCATTCTCAAAAACACCCTTATAATCCTCACTAATTGGCGTGGCAGTTTCGGTATGGATTATGATCATAAAACGTCGTGGCAGTTTCGGTACAGCCCTATTTTGTAACTTTCACATTTTTGCCAAACTGTACAGGCGTGTCTAGGAATCGAACGCTTCCTCTATTCGCATTGTACTAAAGCGTGCGCGGGCCAAGTATGACAAAATATCTGTAGAACCCCATACAGGCAGGCAATAATGTCAGTAAATTCGTCTTGTACAGTAAAAAATATCAACATATTCAAATCCTTCGAAGAACCATCTCGCAAGGCATACTGCTGAAACTATAACAGTGTTGTCTGTTTACACAACTGGTTTTTATTTTTAAAGTGTACGAAAAATGCCACATCAGCCTAAAAAAATGCATTGCGAATCACCCTAAAATAAGTTAGCTTGCACTATTGCCTGCCTCCAAAATGTATACAGGATTTCTATATTTTTTTATAATATTTATATTATATTATAATTGTTAGATTATATTATTATATGTATTATAATTTTTATAATCGGCATAGTCCTACTGTTTCGAGGCTCTATTATTTCTGGGTGGACGCAGATCTAGACTAAACAATGCTAGCTGCTAACAACCACAAAGACAATCGCCGAGATAGGGTGAGGAGGAAATCTATCTTTACAAATACAGATATTCTCTTGCACCTTTCCTGGAACTCCTCGCCCCTACTGTCGGGGAAAAAAAGTTTAGACACTCGAGTTTGGAGCTCTACAGACAAGTAACCAACTAACATAGAAAGGCACGTAGTATATATAAATTTTCGTTGTTTTATTCTACGTATCCCTGTGAAAACAAAAATTTTTTAGCTTGTTTAGGAAATTTTTTATGACAGTCGGAAGGTAAAAACTGCCTGTTTTTAGAGTACCAAAAACCATCTTATGACTTTGAAAATTCGCACAATAAACGGCAGAACTTTATAAAACTTTAATACAATATGGACACATGTATAATGAATTAATTCGTGTAGTTTCAGAATTTTTACTCTACCCAAAAAGTTTTTGTTGTAACTTTTGTAAATCAACTTTTTCTCAAAAACGGCAAACGCTACAAAAAAATTAAAAGCTTGTTTCGATGGTGATTGTTTTTGTATTTGATATATTGATACTGCTCAACCAAATTTTTACGCATGTTATTTTTATGAATTAACAAAAAACTGGATGATCTCGCGCCTGCAAGGGGTGCAAACGCCATCGCCCGCTCGGGGACACCGAAACTGCCACGACGTGTTATGATCATGCTCCATACCGAAACTGCCACGGCAATTAGGAAGGATTATAAAGGTGTTTTCGAGTTGGTTAATAATTAATAATAACTGCTGTTCAGTTTTGACTCAACAGTTCGCAGCCCATCTCTGCTCAGTGTCCAGGTGTTCAATTTGGCGGGATCATCTCATAACTCCAAGGTTTCACAACTCCAAGTGATCATAACTCCAAAGTTTCATAAGTCCAAGAGATCATAACTCCAAATTATATTTAATCCAAAGTTTCACAACTACAAGTACCCGAAAAGGGATGATTTCATTACTCCAAGAAAAATATAAGCGCAAGTGATCATAACTCCAAAGTTTCATAAGTCCAAGTGATCATAACTCCAAAGTTTCATAAGTCCAAGTAAAAATTAAACCAGAGTCTCATAACTCCAAAAGTTGAGTGGAGTCTCATATCTCCAAGTGGATGTGTAGTACAGTCAGCGCCACAAGTTCCTGCGCTGTCCGCTCCGCTGTAATACTGTCAGCAGCCGTTGCCGCATTATTGTACAGTATCTATATACCTACCGTCGCCTGTCAAACGATTAATTATGTAATTTTGTTATATACTTACAGATTAATTAATTGCTATAATTCTTACTTCTATGCTAAAGGGACTTTAACCTTTAACTACTCGCGCGGGTTTTACTAACGTAGGCTATGTACTCGCGTGGGGTGTTTTTGACACCCCGTTATTACATATTTGTTATAATTGTATTACCACTAATAATTGGTAAATAACATTTTTTTGTTGTTATTTAAGTTTATTTTACTGTATACTGTTTCCAATATAAAAGAGTTATTTATTTTAAGTTATACAATGTAAATAATATATTTCTTTTACCAACTGCAATTTGTGTGTGTATTTGGTCAACTTTTGTATATAAACCATTTGTTGTATTAAAAAATATGTATTTTGTCATTGAACTGTTTGATATTGAATAACTAGCATATGTACTACAGTATCCGGAAAATATGTGATTTTTAAAAGATTATATTATGTCTGTGAATGGTAAAGGTACTATTTTTTCCTAAAATGTACTACTAAAAAAACAGTTTTTAGGGGGGGGGGTCGTAATACACACAAGTTTTGTGCAAACAAATTTATTTATATGTCAAAAACACTTGTTTGTTATCGAAATAAATGTAAATAAAAAATGTCCTTTCATTACTTTTAGAGTCTTTCGCAAAAAGAAAAAAAAACATTACCTTATACAGGAACTTGTACTTTTTACGAAACGTTAACACTCACGTGGGGAGTTGAAAACACCCTATACTTTGTAATACACATGTATTACCAAGTGAACACTAGAGATCGCACGGGGACTTTGGATGAGAAACGTTCACAGTTTTAACTTTACATTTCAGGTAATTTAGACTAGGTGTACAATGCAGTTGTCTGCTTACAATATTGAGCAGATAGCAGACATAATAATCAAATAATTTTCTAAAGTCAATATTACATATGTTTCTCGTAAATGAAATGCATACTTGCTGTATCCAATCTCATTAGTATATATTTTGTTTCAAATGAATGAAATGTCTAATTTCGTTATTCAAATTCAATTACAAGTCTGGTTCAATTAAATGTATTGTCTACTTCAAAGTATATATGTTTCATCTGGTTCTCATAAATTAAATGTCTATTTGCAGTAGCAGTATCCTAAATCAATAGTACACCAGCTTCACAAAAATGAGAAATTTACTTGCAGTATCCAATGTCAATGGTCCATTTGGTTCACATAAATAAGATGCCTATTTGCATCATTCAAAGTCAATGATACGTCGGGTTCACTTAAACGAATTGTTTACTTGAAGTATACAAACTCAATGGTACATATCGTTCACATAAATAAATTGTCTACTTGCAGGATCCAAAGAAATGGTTAATTTGATTCCCATAAACGGAGTGCCGATTCGCAGTATATTAAGTCAATGTTACGTCTGGTTCACGTCAATGGAATGTCTACTTGCAGCATCTAAACTCAGTGGTATCTTCGGTTCATATTAATGGAAGTCCTAATTATTGCAGTACCTATTCTGCCTAAGTCTGCATTATTTAATTGTAAGTCTAGTTCACTGAAATGGAAAGCCTACTTGGAATTGCAAGTTAAATGGAAATATAACTCAATGGTAGGCTTATATTTGGTTAAAATGTAATGGATATTTAGATTATTTAAAGTCAAAGGTGTTTCAGCCTTATTCCGGCGACCATAATTATTGGTTGTTTTCATTTTGTAGTAAATTATGCTCAATGATATTAATCTTATTGTTCTTCCCCTTTTCTGTGTCCTATACGGTAATGTACTTTTTAAACTATTCTTTGGCTAACATAATGTGGCTACAAGTGGAATAAAATTGTAGAATACACTAAAAACCATATAAGATGTTGAAAAATGATCAAATATTTACAAGAAATGTTTATTATATGGAACTGTTAGGTACGTAGTCTATGAGTTGAGTCTTAAACTCGTCGGAAATTATGACTTTCATTCGTTTTCAAATAAGTTATTTGTTTTTGAATAACTACTTGACTTCTTTGTAATTGCTCGATTTCGAGCGACATGTACACTATACATTAAAACGTCACAGAGTGATTTATTTCACGATGCCAATCAATAACCATTTGACATATTTTCATGATTTTTGTGTTGCAAGAAACATCGTTACCCCTAGGACTGCCAATAACCGATACCGTATGTTTCAGTTCGAAAGACTATGACAACATACCTTAGTGTAGCAATAACACAAATAAGGTCCTCGATATCAATGCTTCTGTTTCATTCAATAAGATGTTTTATGACATTTCTTCAATTTGAGTCATGCCTATTTATATGTTATTACTATATACATTACAAATAAAACTGTGAGCAATACTCTTACAAAACTTGTACAACCTTTTTTTGTCCGAACATAATCCCCCAGATGAACATATTTCCTAGCATCAAAAACATATTTTTTCAAGTAAATAAAACAATCGCCAATTAATTGCATTGCCCAGCTCTTTCATTAAATAAACAGAATTAAATTATTCAAACCGCGAAAGCATAACAGACGTAGCCCGTTCGGCCTATGGGGACCTGAGAAATTAGTCCATACCTATAATATTCAGCAAATATGCACATTCTAAGCTCAAGTTTAATGTGCAGTATGAAGACACACCCCCCAATATCCTATATTTTTATCTTATATCCTATATTTTTATTTGGTAAACTGCGATAGCCGTTTACATTTAATTTTATTGTATTTATATGCAATATTTATATTTTAATTTATATTTATATTTATATTAATATTTTTTTTATTATATTATATTTATATTTATATTAATATTTATAGGCCTTTCTTACTTAAATTTACATTTTTTAAACGGGCAGTTCAGAAGACGGGGCACGGAAGCCACGTCATGTTGGTAACATTGACAATTCGAATTAAGCGGCAGGCAGGTTGCCAGTATGGATACTAAAAAGTCCCACACGCCCCTGCTCGCCCCTCCACGCAACTCTCCATCAATTCCAGAACATGAAAGGATCCATAATGTCATATGGGTTCAAGTTATGACCAAATGTTACAGGACCACTCTTGTTAGCTGTATTGTTCTACACCTTTTAATTTTCTAACTCTTCTCTAGAGTCATTATTAAAAGAATTAATAAATATTTTCGTAATGAGCGACATTTCCTGCCTGTATGCCAAACGAAACGTGATACTTAGATCTATATAATTAATACGCGAACACGAATGGTTTTTGATACTCTAAAACAGGAAGTTTTTACCTTCCGACTGTCATAAAAAATTTCCTAAACGAGCTAATTTTTTTGTTTTTACAGGAATACGTAGCATAAAACAACGAAAATTTATATATACTACGTGTTTTTCTAAGTTAGTCTGGCCACTTTTCTGTAGAGCTCCAAACTCGAGTGTCTAAAGTTTTTTACCCCGACAGTAGGAACGAGAATTTTCTAAAACATGATTTATGGCTAGTGTTTTTTCTTGGATGAAATGGAGTCGTCGTTGTATATATTTCTAGACTATACATCGATGCATAAAATACTTCATTTATATAGGTTAAGGAAACATATTTTCAATATAAACATGAAAAAACTTTATAAGGTGTTATATAAGGATACGTGTTATAGTTAAAATTGAGAACTTTTTTTAAAAGATAATGAAACATACAATAGACTTATAAAAATTAACTGCAATACGTTCTATTCAATTGGTTATTACAATAACGCGGGGAAAGATAGATTTATATCACAACGTTGCAGGGCAGATGTAGTTTTACAATTTCATTACATCTAGTGATAATTTAGGTAGTTAAAAAATAAAAAAATAGGTTTTTTGCATGAGATAAAACGCAATAATAAAATTAAACTATTCACACAGAGTATTGACTAAGATATGGAGGTAAAAAGTATAATTATTTTTTATTATAGTTCAATTATACTTTATAGTTTTATACTTTCTTATGAATTGGCGACCAGTTTTGCCCTATAGACCTAGAGACAAATTGAACTGAACTTGTACAATTTCAGTTTGCGTCAAGATTTTTAACAATTTATTAGGCTTGCATCCGCTTCAGCGAAAGCGTTGGAATATCTGTCTCTGTCATGCTTGGGGTGTTTAGTTTCTCCTCAAGACTGTGCGACGCTAGTGCACCCTAGCGTAGGACAGCTGAACTACCTCAGTCGCTTGTCCGTGTGCTGCGGGACCCTTGATGACAAAGGTTTTTTAAAACGATCAAATTAATTACTCAGAGATTTTATTTTTTAGATGTGGTACACTCAAACAAAAACTGAAATATTGTAGTTTGTGATGGTACCAATTTCAATTACAAATATTAAAATATATGTTAGTTACAGTTGAACTAATTTACCGAAATCCTTATGGGAAATCAAATTATGTATTTCATGTATATAAAATTAAAAAACAACTTTATAATGGTTTATTATACTTTATATAGTAGGATATGTAGTGACAAACATTACAAGTGTTCCTTTTTTTTAGTAAATGTCTATATATTTCCTGAAATAAGTAAAATGTGTCGCCGCTCCATGTTAAACTAGCGGGCAGCGCTGAGCTCGGGCGAGCTGGCTCCCGCCGCCTCTTAAACTTTAAAACTCAACATTTGAATTAAAAAGATTTAACCTTAAAGCTAAGTAAACAGCAAACTGTATTTGGAAACCCAGATCCTAACGTACGGTCTACAGGTATAGCCTCTCTCAATATATAGGGTGCCCTGTAAGTAAACAGCAAAACTCCGGGAAATGGTTCTATGGGCCAAAATAAAGAGAAAATCAAATATAACACTTTGTTCAAAATCGCTTCGTTAACCAGGTATCCGCCATTTTGTATTTTTTAATAAACATTTTATTTTGAATTTTTTTAAACTGGTCTTTATAAGATTTGGCAGTAGCCTAGGTTAAGGTAAAAAATACCATTTTTATAAAAAAAATCATCCTGTTACAATAAAAAAAATCGAAATGGCGGCCGTTTATTTTTTAAATTTAAAATACTCAAAAACGGCTAGTTTTATAAACAAATGTCAAGAACACTTTTTTTGTTTTGTTATTCTCTACCAAGTTAAAAAAGATCAATAAGAAATTGCTTAAATATTACGATTTTTTAATGTAAAATGGGGTAAACCCGGATGCCTTATTCCTTCTGGATGCCTTACAGTTCCTGCCTTATTCTACCCTGGAGTTTTGCCGTTTACTTAAGGGACACACTATATATTAATAAGTATTTTGTTAACATCATAATCAGTGTTAATATTGTCACTTATTACATTCGGAGTTGTATACATTTTTCAGAAAAATGTTCCATTTCAGATGTTGTTTACGCCAGCTTTTCTCGTAGCTGTCGCAGCATTGGCTGTATTTCTTGATGTAAGTATACTTGCAATTTTCAAATATAATTTTATTTAAAATCTTGTATCTTATCTTGCATGTGGTATAGGTTTCATCGTCTAGGATTTAAAAGCTTGATTTGGTTGTGATAACGTTTACAAAATAATAAGTACATACAAAATAAATACAGATTTGGTGTATGTTTTAAATTAAAGTGGCTAAACGATGTGAATGGTTTGTGAAATTACATAAAAGCTATCAAATTTAAAATACAAATATAACTAGTATACGTCAATCAAAGTCATGTAATGCCTAGAGAAAGTCTACCGTTTAAGATTTTTTTATTTGTTTTAAACATTTAAGACTATTTCCATAAAACATAAAACTTACATCCATTGTCATACTCTTGTAATGCTTATGATATTCACTAAAATTAAAAATACTAATCGCATTGCTTGTAACAACTAATTATTATTTTATTTTTAGGCCGCACTAGCAGAACTCCACTCCATTAATCTCACACGTGATTGGCCTGTGAAACACCATGATGGCGTTTTAACACCATGGGTTTAAACATTGGTGGTTCCTTAAGGAACTCCCACCGGGTGACAGTGGCGCTGTACTGACCGAGGATTTTATTACCTACATTTCATTCCATGGTTAAGATTATACCTTTTAGCAAATCAATTCCATCAATACTGTACAGAAAATCTAAAAAAAAACATTGGTGCGACACAAGTCTCGCTCAGTTAACATGTTAGTTTATGCACTGGGATATTCTGTATACGAAACGTTGTGATTTAAAATAAAAATGAAATCATCTATCACAAAATAAATTTTATTTGTAAATCGCACAAATTGTTTATTTAAAAAAAAAAAAAATATATATATAATTCACACTAACAGTTGACAAAACTACAACTTTAAGGTTATGTGAAATATTTTTAGGAATTACCAAAAATTACAATAAATACATGCCTAGTAAGTGGTGACAATAAAACAAATAATTTGCAATGAATATGGACACTGCTTGAGTATTTCATATTCATTGATGTTTTAAGTTAAGTAAATAAGCAAACATGTTTCGGCTCTAAGGACGTAAAACCCTGCCCAGTCCCAATTGCCGATGACAGCTGGCATGGACAGCAGCAATACATAGATTTCGGCCTACAATAAACATTTCTAAAACAGCTAAAAACATAATAGTATGGTGTAAATATAAGTACTAAAAGATATCATAGTTATTTATACGATTTGAAGTGCATGGACTATTATTGAGTCCAATGACACTCCAAATATCGAGTCATGTTAGTGCAAAGAAAACACAATTTTAATGAAAACACCTCCACATAATATCACGAATAATTTAAGCGTTACTTGTTGTAAGAAATGCAATTTACTTTTTTATGTTCAAATGTTGTTAAGAGAGTTTGAAGCGTTATGATCCATTGAATTATGATGAAAAAAATCAACAAAGTCATTTTTTCGTTTTTTTTATTTGTATTACCAAAAACAGTATGCGACTAGTCAGCAAGAAGCTTTGAAAATAAATCATTTTACCTTATAACCTTTAATTATACAATTTACATGTTTATCTCATTCAAAATCACGATTGTAATTGACTAATGAAATCGAACGAGTTAGCGACGAGCTACAATCCCCAAAACAATAATAAATTTGACTTTTTATAAAACTTTATTACTAAAAGATTTATAACTTGAGTTTTTAATACGTCACCAAGTTCTTTCTGATTTTGAACTACTTAGTAAATGTTTGGCTTTAATTTTATTACTCGCTATATACAATCTGACTAATCTAAAGTGAGTCGTAGACCTTCATTTAACAAAAAATTTTTTTTATTTATAAATTTGGCTTTGGTATAAGACATATTTACCCAATTATAAATAACAATCAATTAGCAATCTTTAGCTAAAATACAAGTTAAGACTTTGACGAATTATTTAAGACCATAAACAGTTTTGGGAGTTATTTATAATTGGGGAGACAAGTATTTAACTAAAGAGAAATTTCAAAATAAAAATAATTTTATGTTCAACGAAGGCACTCTGCTTATTTTAAATTTAACAGATTTTATCAAATGATTAATTAAATTGAAGCCAAACAATAAATGAGTAATAATTAGAGACCACAAAGAACTTGGTGACGTATCCACACCCTTTGGTTACATTTACTCATCAGGGAATATCAAGTTTTGGATTAAACTTCGTTATTAAATTTATATGTAAACTGCATTCCGAGTACTATATATATAAAAAAATTAAACTTACGGATTTTTATAGATATTTATATTTTTTGTATTTATTAATGTAATACATTTGAATTTAATACATGTTTAAAGCATTTAGAATTTAAACACCTATTATGGTCAATCCTGCTTTATAAATATCAATTAAGGTATAGATAGCCACTCCAAACCAGTAGTATAACTAACCTTAATAATTAATAAGCAAGGATAAGCTGAACTAAGCATCCTGAAACTAGAAGTTATGACTTTATAGCTTGGAAACATGTCAGTAGTTTATTTGAAGGTTTAACTAATGTTCAAGTTAAGGTTTAAGTGCGACTCCATCAGAATTTCGCAGCGCTATCAGGTTTAAAGCTAGTTTAGTTACATCATGAAACTGAGCATGTATAAATGAGTGTTTTCTATGTATTTTGTGTTTGGGGTTATTTTAACTTGCCAGAGAAAAGGTGCTGGGCAGTAATATGACCGAAACCATAGACAAAAATAATGAAATAATTCTTTCAATTAAGAATTATTTAATTATTTTTTTCTACGCCGAAACATGGCGAAAAATATACAATTGATCGTGATTTTTAATTGATTAAATAATTTATGAAAAGGTATCAAATAAGCGTAGTACCAATGCTTGGTTCTGATATGTAAACATAAGTCCTTGAATGTTTATATATAAATAATAAACTTATATTGACCCATTTTAAGATGATGGTCATAACATAAGATGATGATAGACATGGTGCACTGCTTCTAGGTCGTAAATATATTGTTATCAGTTGGATAGCTCATAGGAAATAATGCTTATAATAATAATATGGATGATTTAATTGTTTTTACTATTCAAACGGTGAACTGATCTTAAAATCCTGTTGGCATGGCTTTCAATTTTACGTATTAAGCTCCTTTCATACAGAAGCAATGGTGATACTTCTATTTACCTCTTGTCATATTTGGGTTGTTTGTGAATTTTTAATACCCAATTGTAACGTTCCGAAGTGAAATCTACTTTTATTCAATCCTCTCAACAATGCTGAGACTGATCAACTCAGCTATGTTTATAAGCTGCATAAGCGCGCTATGCTGCCTGCCGTTTGAGACCCAAAATCAAAATAAAAGAAGAGTTGACTCCGGATCTACACCAACTGGACTCAGTTTCCCCCCCCCCTTGTTCCTTGGTTTTGGAAGTGATTCCTTTCGTCCTTCTTCTCTGAGACGACGGCCATGATACTTCTTCCTTTTCTTGTCCTCCAAGACTCTCAACTACTGTCCCCGAACCCTAGCCTGGGATTTATGTGATCGGGGTGAGTCTGAATTTCAGTTAGTTAAATTATTTGTCCTTTTATTGTATTTTGTCTTTCTGTGTAATGTCAACGTTTGTGTTTAGGTTCAATTCATTTTGATTATTGAAATTGTCGAAGCACTCGGCACGAGAAAACCAAAATGGACATGTCAGGGAAAAGTTTGTCCAAGCCTAAAGTGTAATTTTGTAAATTTCTGATACTTAGCCTTTCAAATTATGTATTTATTTGGTGTTCCTACAGAGGGATAAACTTAGTTAAATTCTTTATTATGTGTTTTAAGCGAGAATAGTTGAAAAAAAGAGACTAGTCGTTGACTATCAAGTTTGGTTTTGACATGTCGCAATCTAAACATATTTTGGATTCAAAGACGAAGTAGTGAGGTTAAGGCCTAACAAACTTGTGTATGTAAATAAATGTCTTGTTTTAGTATTTTTGTTGAATTTTTGTCGAATTAAAAATTGATTTTTGTGTGAAAATAAGATGTTCTAGGATATGGTTGCCTGCAGAATCATGACAAGTTGAGCACATGGTTGGACATTATTAGTTTATGTTATTTTATTACAACCATAGGTTACAGGTATAGCTATTTAGAAAGTGGATCACAGATATGTTGATTTAAAGGAAGTTTTAAATTCAATTTTGAATTTTGTTGGCTGGAAGTTGGCTTAGGCCTAGAACCGTTACTTTTGTGGAAACTTGAAAAACATATGTTTAAAAATATAAAAAAAAGTAAAATAAATTAGCTCTAGTCAATCTTATGTTTATTAATTACTATTTCTTTGATTTATGATGTAAAAATTCAGTTGAAAGTACCTAACCTAACCAAGATGCTTACTAGCTTGCTCACCCCATTGAAGTGCGCAATTACTAGCCTGTTTTGCTATCTCCGTTTCGGAGTGAATGAACAATATAATTATTGACACTCCAATCTGGTTCCCGGCTAATTTTGCCTTTTGAGTGACTGAACTATTGCCTGTTCACAGAAGTTAGGCCTAGGTAGTGCAGTGCATCGGGTCAAACCATATTAAGACTGAACTATTAGAACTCTTGTGGTTGACCTCATAGAACAAACATTTAGTGCTACTAAAACCCACATATCTTACCATTGCAACATTCTATTCCCTTTGGGTTGTACAGGGAGCAGTTACGGACCAGAGACGTTTTGGACTTCCAAGACCTGCCTATTGACGACCTCATCGCCGCTGCAGTGTCACTGTAACTTGCCACTGAAGTCTACCCTACCAATCGTTGGACGCTCCGGCCCTATTGCCATGGAGACTCTGGGCCCAAGATTCGACTGGATGTGAAAACGATAAGTCCTAGGCCTAAGTTAACTTACTGTGTGCAGGCAAATCTTTTCTGTTTCAATTTGAGCCGTTCCATTATCAACAAAATGGAAGACTGAGTGCACCCTGCCCGTTTTGGGGAGTGTTAGGTTAGGTTAGGTTGGACGCTCCGTTTCTGAAGAAGCAACGTAGGTTAAGCAACATTCATCGTAATATTTATATTTATTTGTATCATTGTTTCATTGTGTATTATATTGTGTTTATTTCAGGTGGCCACCTAAATTCATGAAAATATTGTCTGAAATTTAATCATTTAATTTACTGAAGGAATGTGTTAGGTTCTGGTTAGGCCTAGTGTATGTAAATAGTAACCTGTTTAAAACCCACATTCTAATTTGTTAACTTGTCAGTGTTTATTTAAATCGTTTGTTTCATGTTCCAATATTTTTGAGATTTAATACTCAGTAACTTAAATTGTTTCATGTTTTCGAATATTTGAGATTAGTAAATTCAGAAAATTGTTTCTTGTTTCATTGAAGGGTCTTTACTTGTTATTATTGTCCATGTTTTGAACCACTCGGTACTTGAGAATATTTTTTTGGTTAAGGAATTTTTGCTGCCTTTTTGTACTGAAATTAATTGTGTTCTTTAATTTTGAACCACATTTCAATTCTTTGTATTGTCAATATTTGAATTTTTCTCTAGTAAATTTGCATTTTGTAACTTGTAATTGTATTGTATTATTGATTCCCTTACTAGTTAAGTCATGTAGCCTATTTCCCCTTGATAAAATGGATCAGTATCCACACAACTAGGTAGGCCTAACTCAATTCTAGGTTTTTACGCTCACAGTTACCTCTAGATCTTGAGGTTAGGGTACATTTTAGTAATTATAGATTGTAAGGTGTGTTCATTTTGGTCACGTAAAACTTGTTCTTTTGTCGTATTCACGTCTTTCGTAATCAGGCTCACCTTACGGTCACCTTAATACCAGGCAACCGTCCAACCCGCTAGGAATTCCCTTTCCTCATTAATGGAACTCCCCCCTACCCTAAGGCAAATGAGGTGGCGCCCTGTGACTACAAGGTGAACTGAATACAAGACTGAAAATACAATTAGGCAACACCCTCGACCCAAACCGACTGACTTGGCAATTCATGTAACTCCCTTTGGGAGGTTACACAATATAATTATTGTTATTTACAGTTTTGATGACAATGTCACAAACAAATATTTTTTTTAAAAATAAATGACTTCACATAACGACTGAATACCGACGAATGAATCGTAAATAATTTGTGATTCAAGTAAAGTAAAACGTAGCGTTTAAATGTAAACCAGACGGTTTGTTAGTTAGTTATGGTATTTACATTTGACAAAAGCTAATTACATTTCATAATTTAATTTCACCTACCGCGTATAATATCCATTTTATTTTGTATTCCATTATTATGGATGCAACATTTATACGACTCATATATGTCCGATTTTATTATCTAATTAAATAGTACAATGCATAATAAACAATGTTTATTGTGCAAAAAACTCATTTAGTACTACACCTACTTTAATCACTTCTGTATTTTTTTACTATATATGTTGTAATGTATTTCCATAAATTGCAGAGAATTTCAAATAAAGAAAATATCATTTTAATAAAAACACCTCCACATAATGTCACTAACAATTTAAATGTTACTTTTTGGAAACAATTATTATTTACATTGATTTTTTTATTATGTTATGAGAGTTTCAAGCGTTATGATCTATTGAATTATGTTTAAAACAAAAACTAAACAAATTAGGAATGCCTACGCCATTCTTAATTTTTTTTTCTGATAAGTATCTGAAACAAGCTCAAATAGCTCAGCAACCTATATAATCATCAAGAAGGGTTGAACATTGAAACATCTTACTATATAACCTTTAATTATTTCATACAACTGTTTATCTCATAAAAAAATCTAATCGTAATTGCCTATGGTCACAAATAATGTACGTAACCAATAATATGCTCTCTTTGCCTTTACAACTCGCAGATTTACAATCAGTTTTATCACTAATCGATAGTATGGAAACAATGGAACGTTAAAAAAACAAGTGTTAGGAATACGTATAAATATCAGAACTAACATAGGATAGATTTCAATAGATTTTGAGGTACTCATCTCTTTAAATCAATTGTAAATGTAAGTATAGGCCCTATTATACGTTAAAAACAATATTTATTAAAAAAATTTTCGTTAAGTATAGGAGGATAAATTCAAGTATTAACTTACATGTCAAATGTTTGTAAGTTACACAAACATGACTATATTTTTTTACTGTTATTCATTTTGATAATAGTCCATATGCTTTAAATCATATTATTAACTATTCTTACTATCCGTGTTATAAGTATTTTTGTTAATTTTATGTCTAAAAACTCTCATAATAACCATGTTTTATGTTCGCAGATATTTTAAAAGGTAATCTTGTATTGTTTTGTTAAGGCATAAGCCGTACCTTTTTGTGCAACTTTGGCCATTATTATTTTTAATTGGAGTTGATGAACGACCAGTATAAATAATAATACCACCATGATAATGAATCTATTGACAAAAGTAATTTTAGTAATTAAACTTTATAACTCAACAATTTAATTAACAAGATTTAACGTTAAAGCTAAATAAACAGAAAACCGTATTAGGAAACCCAGATCCAAACGTACGGTCTACAAGTATAGCCTCTCTCAATATTTAGAGTGTCCAGTAAGTAAACAGCCAAACTCCGGGAAATGGTTCTATGGGTCAAATAAAGAGAAAATCAAACATAACACTTTATTCAAAATCGCTTCGTTAACCAGATATCCGCCATTTTGTATTTTTTAATAAACATTTTATTTTGATTTTTTTTACCGGTCTATATAAAATTTGGTATGTAGGGTAAGGTAGAAAATACCAATTAAAAAAAAAATCTTGTCTCAATGAAAAATTTCAAAATGGCGGCCGTTTTAATTTTTAAACTTAAATTACTCAAAAACGGCTTCATTTAGCATGTGTAATTCACTATCACACTATACCAAGTTAAAAAAGTATCAAATGAATATAATAATAGCAAATAATAATACAACAAACAAATAATAATAGCTGAAATATTACGATTTTTAGTTGTAAAATGGGGCAAACCTGACTAGCTCCTGCCTTACTCTACCCCGTAATTTGGCTGTTTACTTAAGGGACACCCTGCATCTTAATAAGTATTTAGTTAACATCATAATCAGTGTTAATATTGTCACTTATTAAATTCAGAGTTGCGTAAACTTTTAGAAAATGTTTCATTTCAGATGTTGTTCACGCCAGCTTTTCTCGTAGCTGTCACAGCGTTGGCTCTATTACTTGATGTAAGTATTCTTGCAATAGTAAAATATAATTATATTTTAAAAGCTTGTATTTTATCTTGCAAGTAGTATAGCTTTAATCGTCTGATTTGGATAAGTTGATGTTTACAAAATAATTAGTTCATAAAAAATAAATACAGATTTGTTGTATGTTTTGAATTAATAAGGCCAAACGATGTGATTGGTTTTTTAAACAACATAAAAGCTAACACATTTAAAATGCAGTGAGAACTAGTATACGCCAATCAAAGTCATGTAACGACTAGAAAAGTCTACTGGTTAAATTTTATCTATTTTTTTCAAACATTTAAGACTATTTTCATAAAACATAAAACTTACATCCATTTTCAAACTCTTGTAATATTTCCGATATTCACTAAAATTGAAAATACTAATCGCATTGCTTGTAACAACTAATTACTTTTTATTTTTAGGGCGCACTAGCAGAACTTCGCATCTCTCATTCCAGACGTGGACTATGGCCTGGAAAACACCAGGATGGCATTTAACACCATGGGTTAAGGAACCCCGACCGGGTGACAGCGGCGCTGTACTAACGGGGGTTCTATTAACTATATTTCATTCCCTGGTTAAGATTATACCTTTTACAAATCAATTCTATCAATACTGTACAGAAAATCTTAAACAAAAAATAAATGTTTAAACAAAACTCTTGCTTATTTTAACAACGTTTTATGTTAAATAACGTCTGTCGTCGATAATTAACACAGGTCTGGGGGTAGACTTAAGTTATATTTACTTTTGTAAAAATCATAGTAATTAGAAGTAATAAAATGTAGCAACAGAATGCTTTTGGAAGTTGACATAAATTGTGCATAGACTCCGACACTTTTAAAATGTTGATTAAAAAAACATGCTGGCACTACCCACAGGAATTGGGCGACACAAGTATCGCTCAGTTAACATATTATTTTATGCACTGGAATATACTGAATACGAAACGTTGTGATTTAAAATTGAAATAAAATGATTTATCACAACATGACTTTTATTTGTAAATCGCACTAATTATAGTGTTTTTTTTTTTCAAATAAAAAAATCATAATTCAACTAACAGTTGACAGAACTACAACTATAAGGTTATGTGAACTATTTTTTAGGAATTAGTAAAAATAACAATAAATATATTCCTAGGCAGTGGTGACAATAAAACAAATAATTTGCAATGAATATGGACACTGCTTGAGTATTTCATATTCATTAATGTTTTAAGTTAAGTAAATAAGCAAAACATGTTTTGGCTCTAGGGATGTAAAACCCTGCTCAGTCCCAATTGACGATGACAGCTGGCATGGACAGCAGCAATACATAGCTTTCGGCCTCCAATAAACATTTCTGAAACAGCTAAAAACACAATAGTGTGGTGTTAAGTACTAAGAGATATAAATGTTATTTATACAATTTGAAGTACATGGACTATTATCGAGTCCAATGACACTCCAAATATCGAGTCATGTTAGTGCAAAGAAAACACAATTTTAATGAAAACACCTCCACATAATATCACGAATAATTTTAAGCGTTACTTGTTAAAAGAAATGCAATTTACATTTTTTTGTTAAAATGATGTTAAGAGAGTTTGAAGCGTTATGATCCATTGAATTATGATAAAAACAAAATCAACAAAGTCATTTTTAGTTTTTTTTTATTTGTATTAACAAAAACAGTAGGCAATTAGTCAGCAAGAAGCTTTGCAAATACAGTAAATCATTTTACCTTATAACCTTTAATTATACAATTTACATGTTTATCTAATTCAAAATCACGGTTGTAAATGACTAATCAAATCGAACGTGTTAGCGACGAGCTACAATCCCCAAATCAATATTAAATTTAACTTTTTATAAATCTTTTTTTACTAAAAGATTTATAACTTGAGTTTTTAAAACGTCACCAAGTTCTTTCGTCACCAAAAAAAAGATTTTTTTTTAATTGAATGACTTCAAATCACAACTGAATCGTAAATCATTGGTGATTCAAGTCCCCGTAGCGTTTAAATAAAAACCAGACCGTGTGATAGTTAGTTACGGTCTTTACATTTGACAAAAGCTAATTACATTTCATAATTTCAATTTCACCTACCGCGTAGAATATCTATTTTATTGTGTATGCCATTATTACGGACGCAACATTTATATGACTCATATATGTCCGATTTTATTATCTAATTAAATAGTACAATGCATAATAAACTATGTTTATTGTGCAAAAAACTCATTTAGTGCTATTGTTATTACTAAGGTATATATCTACACCTACTTTAATTACTTCTGTATTTCTTTAATATATATATTTTGTAATGTATTTCCATTAATTGCAGAGAAGTTCAAATAAAGGAAACAAAATTTTAATGAAAAAATACCTCCACATAATGTCACTAACAAATACTTGTTTGAAAAAATGCTATTTACTTTGAATTTTTTTATAATGTTATGAGAGTTTCAAGCGTTATGATCCATTGAATTATGATGAAAACAAAAACAAATTATGAACGCCTACACCATTCTTAAAATTTTATTCTGATAAGTATCTGAAACAAGCTCAAATAGCTCAGCAAGCTCAGCAACTTATATAATCATCAAGAAGGGTTGAACATTTAAACATCTTACTATATAACCTTTAACTATTTCATTGAACTGTTAATTTCATAAAAAAATCTAATTTTAATTGCCTACGGTCAAAAATAAGGTATGTAACCAATAATACGCTCTCTTTGCCTTTACAACTCGCAGATTTACAATCAGTTTTATTACTAATCAATAGTATCGAAACAATGGAACGTTAAAAAAACAAGTGTTGGGAATACGCATAAATATCAGAACTAACATAGGATATATTTTAATTGATTTCGAGGTACTCATCTCTTTACATCGACTGTAAATGTAAGTATAGGCCCTATTATACGTTAAAAAACAATATTTTTTTTAATTTTTTCGTTAAGTATATAAGGATACTGTACATTCAAGTATTAACTTTTAAACTTATTACATGTCAAATGTTTGTAAGTTACACTAACATGACTATATTTTTTTACTGTTATTCATTTTGATAATAGTCCATACGCTTAAAATCATAATATTAACTATTCTTACTATCCGTGTTATAAGTATTTTTGTTAATTTTATGTCAAAAACTCTCATAACGACCATGTTTTATGATCACAGATGTTTTAAAAGGTAATCTTGTACTGTATTGTTAGGCATTAGTTGTACATTTTTGCAACTTTGTCCATTATTATTTTTAATTGGAGTTGATGAACGACCAGTATAAATAATAATGCCACCATGATAATGAATCTATTGACAAAAGTAATTTTGGTAATTAAACTTTATATCTCAACAATTCAATTAAAAAGATTTAACCTTAAAGCTAAATAAACTGAAAACCGTAGTAAGAAACCTAGATCCTAACGTACGGTTTATAGGTATAGCCTCTCTCAATATGCAGGGTGTCCGGTAAGTAAACAGCCAAACTCCAGGAAATGGTTCTATGGGGTCAAAATAAAGATAAAATCAAATGTAACACCTTGTCCAAAATCGTTTCGTTAACCAGATATCCACCATTTTGTATTTTTTTTAAATAAACATTTTTATTTTGTAAATTTTCAACCGATATTTATAAAACTTTGTATTTAGGTTAAGGTCGAAAATACCAATAAAAAATCATCTTGATTCAATAAACATTTGAAAATGGCGGCCGTTTTGATGTTTTAATTTTAAATTTCTTGAAAACGGCTAGTTTTATGAACAAATGTCGAGAACACTTTTATTTAGCATATGTAATTCCCTATCGCACGATACCAAGTTAAAAAAGATCAAATAAGAAATAGATTAAATATTACGATTTTTAATTGTAAAATGGGGCGAACCTGACGAGTTCATGTCTTATTCTACCCCAGAGTTTGGCAGTTTACTTAAAGGGCACCCTGTATATTAATATTTATTTAGTTAACATCATAATCATTGTTAATATTAACACTTATTATAATCGGAGTTGTGTACATTTTCCAGAAAATGTTTCATTTCAGATGTTGTTCACGCCAGCTTTTCTCGTAGCTGTCACAGCATTGGCTCTATTACTTGATGTAAGTATTCTTGCAATAGTCAAATATAATTTCATTTTAAAAGCTTGTATGTTAACTTGCACTTAGTATGGCTTTAATCGTATTTGATTTAAAAGCTTGATTTGGATGTGATAATGTTTACAAAATAATTGGTACATACAAAATAAATACGGATTTGTTGTATGTTTTGAATTAATGTGGCCAAACAATATGAATGGTTTTTGAAATAACATAAAAGGTAACACATTTAAAATGCAACGAGAACTAGTATACGTCAATCAAGGTCATGTAACGGCTAGAAAAGTCTACTGTTTAAATTTTATTTATTTTTTTTTATTTAAGACTATTTCTATGAAACATAAAACTTATAGAAAAATATCGATTTAACAAAGAAAAGAGAACCAAATATATTTACTCATAGAGTGTACTGATTTTCATTATACTTAATGCAACGTATACTTTTCAGTACTTGTATTGTTTTTGATATTCACTAAAATTAAAAATGATAATCGCGTTGCTTGTAATAACTAATTATTAAAAATTATAATTATAAACGAACTAATTATTGTTTATTTTTCAGGGCGCACTAGCAGATCTCCACATATCTCCACGTGATTCGTCTGGGAGACACATTTACGTTTCCTAACCAATGGAACTTCCACCGGGTGACAGTGGCGCTGTACTAACGGGGGTTCTATTAACTACATTTCATTCCCTGGTTAAGATTATACCTTTTACAAATCGATTCCATCAATACTGTACAGAAAATCTAAAAAAAAATAATAATTTTTAAACGAAATGTTTGCTTATTTTAACATCGTTTTATGTTAAATAACGTCCGCCGTCGTTAATTAACACAGGGCGTGTGAGTAGGCTTAAGTTATATTTACTTTAGCAAAAATCATAGTAATTAGAAGTAATAAAGTGTAGAACAGAACGCTTTTGTAATTTGACATAAATTTCGATTCATTTAAAATGTGAATCATTAAAAAAATATGCTGGCACTACCCATAGCAACTGGGCGACACAAATCCCGCTCGGTTAACATGTTATTTTATGCACTGGGATATACTGAATACGAAACGTTGTGTTTTAAAATACAAATAAAATATCTTTCACGACATGACTTTTATTTGTAAATCATACTAATTATAGTGTTCCTTCAAATATGTTTGATAAATTAACATTAACTTTTCAGACGTTTTAAAAAATCAATTTCGAATATAAAAAGTGAATATTTAAATAATCATATATCAATGTATCAAGTATACTAAGAATAACTATAAGTAAATAAGTATTAGAAGAAGAATAAGAATAAGTTTAAGAATATAATAAGTATATAAGAATATATCAAGTGAATATTAAAATAATCCTTACTAAGGTGTTTCAAGCAAGAAGTATTAATGTAAAACTGAATAAAAAATATTCTATGTACAAACAGTAATGAGAGAATAAAACCACGAATATTTAAATTACTAATTAGATATGTACAAATAGGGTTTTTGAACTGTTCATTAAAACGATCAAGGATAACACTATTTCTTACATATAAAGGGTAAATTGTGGCTAACATTTAACCAAGTAGCTTAGCTCAACATTACACATTAGGACACGATACGTAAACAATCAGCGGTTTTCATGTCCAAATGAAAAATAACACTTCCATCAGAATGTAATTAATTTGAGACGAACTAACTACAACTTAGACCTTTAATACCATTGAGGCACCATATGAGACCTCTGTTTTGTAAAATGGAAACTAGGTAATTTAAACGCAACGTCAATCCCTGACAGTCAATTAATTACAAATCCCTACTAGTAGATGCAGCACTTGCAGCTGTATAGTGAAAATAGCATATTTCTTGTATCTGTATTATGACAACTTTTCTTTATCATGGTAATGAAGAACTACATTGAATCTCTTTGGAAATTATATAATATTATTGATAAGTCTTATTAAACAAAAATGTTTAAGTTAAATCGTATCTTAATAAAAATATAACGTTGGCATACACGACTCATCTTAACTCATCTAAAAAATACACCAATAAACCTTGGTAAACCAAATTTTAATTTACTAACCCACCACCTTCTGCCAGCCTTCATAACCTTAATCCAGCATTTATAATTCACCCTAGTTAATTCAGCCTTCATTCTTCATGACCAGCCTTAATCTTTAATCTTAGCTCATCTTAAAAATATACCAATAAACTTTGGTAAACCAAATTTTAATTCACTAACCCACCACCTTCTGCCAGCCTTCATAACCTTAATCCAGCATTTATAATTCACCCTAGTTAATTCAGCCTTCAATCTTCATGACCAGCCTTAATCTTTAATCTTAGCTCATCTTAAAAATACACCAATAAACTTTGGTAAACCAAATTTTTATTCACTAACCCACCACCTTCTGCCAGCCTTCATGACCTTAATCCAGCCTTTATAATTCACCCGAGTTAATTCAGCCTTCATTCTTCATGACCAGTCTTAATCTTTAATCTTAGCTCATCTTAAAAATACACCAATAAACTTTGGTAAACCAAATTTTTATTCACTAACCCACCACCTTCTGCCAGCTTTCTAGACCTTTCAGCCAGCTATGCGTCAATAAAAAAATAGTACTAAAATTACGATTATTGATAAATATAAAGTTTCAAAGTATAAAGTATGTCAGTTACGGAACAGATTAAGAGGGTTGAATGAATAAATCTTTAAGATATTTTATGAGATTTCAATATTTTGTCCTTAACCATCAGACAAAAAAACATAATTGCTGCAGCAATTAATTATTGCCTCAAGTAAAATGATAAGTGGTTTCCTACGCTTGCTTTTACACCATCCAAAACTATTTATTAATCATGCTTTAGCAAAAATAGTTTTGGTAACTATTGTTACAAAAATAGCTTAAAGTTGACAAAGTCAAAATACATAATAATTTTCAGATGTAGTTGGTCATTCCTCAGAAGAGAACATGGCACAACCTTAAGCAGTGTATTAAGGAACGACCCAGAAGGCAGAAGGCCACCAGGCAGGCCTAAACTGAGATGGAAGGACCAGGTGCGACGGGACTTGAGGAAGCTGGGTAGAAATGAAGACCAGGCGCAGGACAGAGAAGGCTGGAGGCAATGTGTAGGCGAGGCCAAGTACCACTTGGGGTACCTATGGCCACTGCAGTAAGTAAGTAAGTAAGTAAGTTGGTCATTTTAATTAAAAGAAAAAAATAATGTTCAATAAAAAACTGAACACATTAAATAATGTGAAATAGGTCAAATACAATTTTCGTAAAGCTAAATAATCGGTTTTACCTCATACATTTATAAATGCTGTATCAGAACAATTTCCATAGTTACAGTAAGCTTGTACAAAGTTTACAATCTCAGGTAGTAAGTGGTCGCAACAATGTTGACTTCAATAATATTAACCAACATGATTCCGGTGAACCAAAAGCATTTAACCTTCCAACCTTGCAACGGTACAACAACTGCCTAGCAACTTTCTACTATATTACATAGCAATTCCTTGACAAATTTTCTTAGTAGCAATAATTTTCCAAAACACGAAAACAATCTAATATTTTATAGTTTGTGTCATTGCTACACGGAAATAAATTTTAGTTAAGGCCTACTATAAGTTTCAGCACGTTTTAGACCAATTGTATAAATGCAGTTCGATCAATGCAGTTTACCGTACTATGTAGTAAAATTTGGTGCATAGTTTACTTCTCCGCAGTCACTTATTCATTTTATCATATATTTGCTCGCTTATACGACGAGTTGCATACACGAAAACTCATGTTTGAAATGCGTTTTCAAGATCTTCTTTGTTTGACATCAAATTATACCTGTTATTTCAAAACTAACACCTGTTAACTGTAAAATGACATATTCCCTTTAGTCTTAGCGAACTTTTCCCAAATAAAACGACACTTCAAAATTCAGTGGTTAGTACAACACATACCAATCAATACTATGTGCAATACACCAAATAATGGAACTATATTTATCTCTAAATGTGAACAGATTTATGACAGAGAATAACATTATAGATAAGTGCCAACATAGGTTTCAGAAAAACAAGTACATATACCAAAATATAATAATACTTTTTTATCTCAAAAATAGCTAAAGACAGTTTATTTTAGTGTATCAACCGAACAGCCGGTCATTTTAACTATGGTTAAAAAATGTAATATTATTTTCAACCAGTTATAGCCACATAATAACGTATGTATTATCGCATGGATTTCTATTTGTTATTTCAGAACTAATTTCTATAATACAGTAAGCTCGTAAACAGAATTGGATACCTATGTTACCGTGATATTACTTATAACAGAGTTTTTTTTTTGTAAATAAATAATTTTTTCATTCGTTTTTCCGTTCCAAGCAAGTAGTACACAGTTGTTTTACTACAAATTATTCAATAGGTCAATTAATTCATAATCATAGAGTATTTAATATCTTATCTTACTAATATTATAAATCTGAAAGTTTGTGAGTTTGTGTGTGTGTGTTGCTCAATCACGCATAAACGACTGGACGGATTGGGCCGAAATTTGGCATGATGATAGCTCACATTCCGATTAACATTAAGGCATATTTTTTCTCAAAAATCCTTTTGGGCTCCACCCCAGTGGCTCTGTAGTTCCACATGGTAACCTTATGAGTATTTATATTTAAAGGGAATTAAAGAATTTAGTCAGCTGTTTCAACTTTACAAGTTGGTTATATAATATTCAATAGCATTAAAAAGTTATAAGGTTTCCGAACAGGGTGCAGCACTATTATTATTTTGTTTTTGCATATATGACAACAGCTAATTTGAATTAAGCAGCAACAAGAAGCTGTGATACACAAAGAGAACCGTCAAAGTAAGATTGTTTACTAACAGTTAGGTTTGAATTTTTAATTTAATGAATAATTTGTGATATTGTGCGAATGTTTGATAATTTATTTATTTTTTACATTGTTTAGGTGCAGTGGTAGAACATTATGGCAATGGTAGATGTGTTATACTATACCACACCGTAAATTTACGCACCAAATTTTATCAAACTGTGTCCTCCCCCAATTGCAAACGCAAAGCTTGAATATAACTGCAATAAGCATTTTATACTTATATGCCAACCCCGTACGAAGGTCGGGTGCTCTGTTAGTAAATTAATATTTTAAGTTTAGTAATTAAGCAAACGCCTTTCGGCTCTAGGGATGGGAAAACCTGCTCGGTCCCCAAATGACGACGACAGCCGGCATGGACAGCAATACGTAGCTTTCGGTCTGCAATCAGCATTTATAAAAAAGCTAAAAACATAATAATGTGGTGAAAATATAAGTTCTAAGAAATATAATAGTTAATTATACGATTTGAAGTACATGGGCTAATATCGAGTCCAATGACACTCCCAATATAGAGCCATGTTAGTGTTAATAAAACACAATTTCAATAAAAACACCTCTACATAAAATCACTAAAAATTTAAGCGTTACTTTTTGGAAGGGATGGCAATTTACTCTTTTGAATGTTTTAATGATGTTAAGAGAGTTTCAAGCGTTATGATCCATTGAGTTATGATGAAAACAAAACCAACAAAGTCATTTTTAAGTTAAGTAACAGTATGCAACTAGTCAGCAAGAAGCTTTGAAAATAAATCATTTTACTTTATAACCTTTAATTATACAATTTAACTGTTTATCTCATCCAAAAACACGATTGTAATAGACTATTATTACAAACAATGTGTGTAACCAATAAAATGCTCTCTTCGCCTTTACAATAGATTTACAATCGGTTTTATTACTAATCAATTGTATGGAAACAATGGAATGTAAAAGAAAGTGTTTTAGAAAAACGAATAAATATCAGAACTAAAATAGGAAAGATATCAATTGAATTTAAAAGAAGCACTCATATCTTTGCAGCAATTGTAAATGTAAGTATATTATTTGTTAAAAAACAATATTTATTTTAATTTTTTTTCGTTAAGTACAGGAGGCTAAATTCAAATATAAACTTTAAAACCTACATATCAAATGTTTGTAAATTATACTAACATGACTACATGTTTGGACTGTCATTGAATTTGATAAAAGGTTCTCTTGTACTATATTTTTTAAGCTGTACCTTTTTGCAACTTTGCCCATTACTGTTTAAAATTGGAGTTGATGTACGCCCATTTATAATACCACTATGATGATTAATCTATTGACAAAATAATTGTGGTAATTAAACTGTATAACTCAACAAAGAATGAACAAAATTTAACATTAAAGCTAAATAACCGGAAACTTTATTAAGAAACCCAGATCCTAACGTACAGTCTACAGGTATAGCCTCTCATATTAATACGCTAAATTTAACATCCTAATAAGAGTTAATATTGTCACTTATTACATTTGGAGTTGTGTAAAATTGTAGAATATGTTTTATTACAGATGTTCACGCCAATATTTCTCGTAGCTGTTACAGCATTCGCTTTATTATTAATTGGTGTAAGTATTCTTGCAATAGTCAAATATAATTTATTTCAAAAGCCTTTATCTTATCCTGCACGTAGTATAGTTTTTCTTGCATGATGTAAAATCTTGATTTGTATGTGATAACGATTACATAATAATTAGTACATACAAAATAAATACATGTTTGTTGAATGCTAATAATTAATTTTGTTAAACGATTCTAACGGTTTGTGAATTAACGTAAAGGTAACAAATTTAAAATGCAATGAGAACTAGTATACGCCAATTAAAGTCATGTCAGAAAAATTATACTGTTAACGATTTTATTTATTTGATTTAGAAACTTACCTTTTTTCATAAATCATAAAACATTTATAAAAATATTTTTTTAACAAAGAAAAGAAATTAAACAATATTTACTCATATAGTGTACTGGTTTACATTATACTTAATGCAACATATTCTTTTCAGTTCATCTATTGGTTTTTTGTTTCAATAAATCATTCCATTTTCGTACTCTTGTAATGTGTTTGTTTGTCACTAAAATATAAACACTGCATTGCTTGTAACAACTAATTATTCTTTTTTTCAGGACCCAAACTACATTCGAGACCCCTTCTTCTTCTTAACTCCTCCCCCTTTTTGGACCCCCTGACGCGTTACTAATTTTGAAACGTCCCTTTTTTACTGGAAAAGTTGTGTTGTAAAACAAATATAAAATTATCCATCACAACATGACTCTTATTTGTATATCATACTAATTATAGCGTTACTTAAAATATGTACAAATATTAACTTCTTGATAAGGCCCTTTTACACTTTTTACTTCGTAGTCGTATTATCATTAGTATCAAACGTAACATAGCAACGACCTTGAAGACGATTGTTTATTGCAAATAACTTTAATGAAAGGTTACGATATTCTATAAGGGATGGCACCCACGCGAAAGTAATCACCATTGCAATGAATCAAGATAACAATTATTTAATAAAATTAGGCATGCTTAGAGGGTTATTATTTTAAAATTTAATCTTTTTTTCATTTTGTGAGATGTAAAACACTTTATAACCCATGGTTTCAATGTACTCATAAGAAAATGAATGTATAAATACGGAAACAACGACATAAAAACTATTTTTGTAAAATGTTTACCAAATAAAGAGTTGTTATTAATATTACAACAAAACAAGAAACAAAACCTGCTTACGTTAGGTAGTTAAAAAAAAATTCTCATATAATGCTACTTTGACGTTCAAGGATATTAACTTACCATCAGATGTATACAAAGATTGATAATAGATGGATATAATGATGATGCAAGCCACATTTTTCCCACTAAGTTAAGGCTGAATAATACAAAAAAGAATTTGAAGTTAAAATATGTTGGAATTACGATTGATTCGCTTTGTACAATAAACAATTTTAAGGCTAAAAGAGTTATAAAGTCATTTAAAATCATTAAACCAATTGAAAATATTATTTAAATAATTAGTAATGTTTTACTAATTTACAGTTTCAATATTTCTGGACAGGATAAAATTTTAAGACAAAACTAAACAAAATATTGGAAAGTCTAGAACAAGACAAATATTTACTATCTATATGCTATACTATCTACTGATTCATACAACAATATTCCTTTGAAATTTAAATTAAGGGTAAATATTTAAGTTTATCGTCTTGCATTATTTGTTTGTAATAAGTCAGCCTTTGTTAAAGTTAACTAATACTTCTCTCTCCTTCGATGGTAGATAGCTTCCAATGTTATACCATAGTATAGTTTGTTGTATAGCCTTACTTTTAAGCCCCTTCACAATCCCTAATCCCCTGAGTTATTGAAGGCTGCTAGTTTATTTCATGGTTATGTGTTCAAAGACCTTTCAGTATGAGTAATTTTATAGTATAGGCCTATATTTCCATATTCACAGTACCTATTCCATATAAGATTTTAACTCAACAATTAATCCATCCTTTGAAAGTATAATAGACTTTTTTATAGGGTGGAAGGTTATTGCACTAAAATGACATGGTGTAATGAAAACACCTGTTTTTATACCATGGTTTTACCTTCAAAGAATCAATCTGTTAGATTTAACCATTTTTACTCTAAGCTATGGTAAGATGTACTTCTTGTAGAGTGAATTATAAATTTGATTATACATTGAAAGATCTACTTAAATGTTTAACTGGAACTCACGATAAGCTAAACTGCAATTCTAAAAACTATTGATCCAAGCAAGATGTAGCCACATTAGCTTCCCTTGCCAGATATTTTGTCTTCAATCTCTTTGACACACTTTTTAACACAACTTTCTTGAAGCACTAAACTCGGCTGATAAGGATTTGTAAAACTCTTACCAATAGTTTTAGAACCCTAATGGTTTTTCGTTTCATACTAAATTTGATTCAAAAACTAGGATCTACATATATCAGCGGAAATCCTGAATACAAATATTTTACAACTTGACCTAGTAACAGTGTTATGCTGATGTAACTCCCAGCACGTCATATAACATCACGTGACTAGGAACAACACAAAGGTGGATTCCCAGATGGTGATGACGTCATCAATAATCTGTTGTGTGATGCTGTGGGTGACATCTGTGCTCCAAGTCTCTCGCTAGGCCACATCACACAATGAAAGTTAGAAATACTAGAAAAGTTATTTGTTGAAATCGTTCATCAAACCCGAAAATACAAGACCATACTATGAGTGTACAATAATTTATTACAAAGACGGTTAATTCCATGGTTGTAGTTTTCTTAGTATGGTTCCTAGTTTAGTTTAAATTGACTAAACTAGCAAATTCCTTGTTTAGTTAATAGGACTGATCAATATAAAATGCATTATAATCTAAAAATGTGAGACATATAGTGT
>NW_026543413.1:5000-30453 GCF_028750875.1 Macrosteles quadrilineatus
TTCTACATTTTTACATTTTACATATTTACATGTTACATTTTAACATTTTTTATGATCAAGTCTTTCCCTTGCAACTGACCTGGTAGCATCGTCTAGTATGAGGATGGATGGGATTTTCAGTAGAGCGCGGGCGATAGCTATCCTCTGTTTCTGGCCCCCAGACACGGTAACTCCTCTCTCCCCCAGAATGGTACTGTAGCCATCAGGGAACTGTCGGATAAAACTGTCAGCATTGGCCAGCCCAGCAGCCTCGTACACCTGTGACAAAGATTAATTAAATTAGTAATACCAAACTAGTGACGGGTAATACAAACAAAGTAACATAGAATCAAACCAGCTACCTTCTGATTACAGCAGTACTATAATCACTCAACCACCAAGCTGACATAAAAACTTTTACTCATACCAGTACTCATAACGTTTTTAATATGTTACATTTTAACAAGTTACCTTTAAGCATGTTACATTTTAAAAGGTTACAATTTTACATGTTACATTTTTACATGTTACATTTTAATATGTTACATTTTAACACGTTACATTTAAGCATGTTACATTTTAAAATGTTACATTTTAACACGTTACATTTTAACATGTTACATTTTAACTTCTTATATTTCCACATGTTACATTTTTACATGTTACATTTTAACATGTTTTACGATCAAGTCATTCCCTTGCAACTGACCTGGTAGCCTCGTCTAGTATGAGGATGGATGGGATTTTCAGTAGAGCGCGGGCGATAGCTATCCTCTGTTTCTGGCCCCCAGACACGGTAACTCCTCTCTCCCCCAGAATGGTACTGTAGCCATCAGGGAACTGTCGGATAAAACTGTCAGCATTGGCCAGCCCAGCAGCCTCGTACACCTGTGACAAAGATTAATTAAATTAGTAATACCAAACTAGTGACGGGTAATACAAACAAAGTAACATAGAATCAAACCAGCTACCTTCTGATTACAGCAGTACTATAATCACTCAACCACCAAGCTGACATAAAAACTTTTACTCATACCAGTACTCATAACGTTTTTAATATGTTACATTTTAACAAGTTACCTTTAAGCATGTTACATTTTAAAAGGTTACAATTTTACATGTTACATTTTTACATGTTACATTTTAATATGTTACATTTTAACACGTTACATTTAAGCATGTTACATTTTAAAATGTTACATTTTAACACGTTACATTTTAACATGTTACATTTTAACTTCTTATATTTCCACATGTTACATTTTTACATGTTACATTTTAACATGTTTTACGATCAAGTCATTCCCTTGCAACTGACCTGGTAGCCTCGTCTAGTATGAGGATGGATGGGATTTTCAGTAGAGCGCGGGCGATAGCTATCCTCTGTTTCTGGCCCCCAGACACGGTAACTCCTCTCTCCCCCAGAATGGTACTGTAGCCATCAGGGAACTGTCGGATAAAACTGTCAGCATTGGCCAGCCCAGCAGCCTCGTACACCTGTGACAAAGATTAATTAAATTAGTAATACCAAACTAGTGACGGGTAATACAAACAAAGTAACATAGAATCAAACCAGCTACCTTCTGATTACAGCAGTACTATAATCACTCAACCACCAAGCTGACATAAAAACTTTTACTCATACCAGTACTCATAACGTTTTTAATATGTTACATTTTAACAAGTTACCTTTAAGCATGTTACATTTTAAAAGGTTACAATTTTACATGTTACATTTTTACATGTTACATTTTAATATGTTACATTTTAACACGTTACATTTATTACATTTAAGCATGTTACATTTTAAAATGTTACATTTTAACACGTTACATTTTAACATGTTACATTTTAACTTCTTATATTTCCACATGTTACATTTTTACATGTTACATTTTAACATGTTTTACGATCAAGTCATTCCCTTGCAACTGACCTGGTAGCCTCGTCTAGTATGAGGATGGATGGGATTTTCAGTAGAGCGCGGGCGATAGCTATCCTCTGTTTCTGGCCCCCAGACACGGTAACTCCTCTCTCCCCCAGAATGGTACTGTAGCCATCAGGGAACTGTCGGATAAAACTGTCAGCATTGGCCAGCCCAGCAGCCTCGTACACCTGTGACAAAGATTAATTAAATTAGTAATACCAAACTAGTGACGGGTAATACAAACAAAGTAACATAGAATCAAACCAGCTACCTTCCGATTACAAGGCGAGTACAGCAGTACTATAATCACTCAACCACCAAGCTGACATAAAAGTCGTCGTCGTCGTCGTCGTCGTCGTCGTCGTCGTCGTCGTCGTCGTCGTCGTCGTCGTCGTCGTCGTCGTCGTCGTCGTCGTCGTCGTCGTCGTCGTCGTCGTCGTCGTCGTCGTCGTCGTCGTCGTCGTCGTCGTCGTCGTCGTCGTCGTCGTCGTCGTCGTCGTCGTCGTCGTCGTCGTCGTCGTCGTCGTCGTCGTCGTCGTCGTCGTCGTCGTCGTCGTCGTCTTCTTCTACATTTTTACATTTTACATATTTACATGTTACATTTTAACATTTTTTATGATCAAGTCTTTCCCTTGCAACTGACCTGGTAGCATCGTCTAGTATGAGGATGGATGGGATTTTCAGTAGAGCGCGGGCGATAGCTATCCTCTGTTTCTGGCCCCCAGACACGGTAACTCCTCTCTCCCCCAGAATGGTACTGTAGCCATCAGGGAACTGTCGGATAAAACTGTCAGCATTGGCCAGCCCAGCAGCCTCGTACACCTGTGACAAAGATTAATTAAATTAGTAATACCAAACTAGTGACGGGTAATACAAACAAAGTAACATAGAATCAAACCAGCTACCTTCTGATTACAGCAGTACTATAATCACTCAACCACCAAGCTGACATAAAAACTTTTACTCATACCAGTACTCATAACGTTTTTAATATGTTACATTTTAACAAGTTACCTTTAAGCATGTTACATTTTAAAAGGTTACAATTTTACATGTTACATTTTTACATGTTACATTTTAATATGTTACATTTTAACACGTTACATTTAAGCATGTTACATTTTAAAATGTTACATTTTAACACGTTACATTTTAACATGTTACATTTTAACTTCTTATATTTCCACATGTTACATTTTTACATGTTACATTTTAACATGTTTTACGATCAAGTCATTCCCTTGCAACTGACCTGGTAGCCTCGTCTAGTATGAGGATGGATGGGATTTTCAGTAGAGCGCGGGCGATAGCTATCCTCTGTTTCTGGCCCCCAGACACGGTAACTCCTCTCTCCCCCAGAATGGTACTGTAGCCATCAGGGAACTGTCGGATAAAACTGTCAGCATTGGCCAGCCCAGCAGCCTCGTACACCTGTGACAAAGATTAATTAAATTAGTAATACCAAACTAGTGACGGGTAATACAAACAAAGTAACATAGAATCAAACCAGCTACCTTCTGATTACAGCAGTACTATAATCACTCAACCACCAAGCTGACATAAAAACTTTTACTCATACCAGTACTCATAACGTTTTTAATATGTTACATTTTAACAAGTTACCTTTAAGCATGTTACATTTTAAAAGGTTACAATTTTACATGTTACATTTTTACATGTTACATTTTAATATGTTACATTTTAACACGTTACATTTAAGCATGTTACATTTTAAAATGTTACATTTTAACACGTTACATTTTAACATGTTACATTTTAACTTCTTATATTTCCACATGTTACATTTTTACATGTTACATTTTAACATGTTTTACGATCAAGTCAGTTACATTTTTACATGTTACATTTTAACATGTTTTACGATCAAGTCATTCCCTTGCAACTGACCTGGTAGCCTCGTCTAGTATGAGGATGGATGGGATTTTCAGTAGAGCGCGGGCGATAGCTATCCTCTGTTTCTGGCCCCCAGACACGGTAACTCCTCTCTCCCCCAGAATGGTACTGTAGCCATCAGGGAACTGTCGGATAAAACTGTCAGCATTGGCCAGCCCAGCAGCCTCGTACACCTGTGACAAAGATTAATTAAATTAGTAATACCAAACTAGTGACGGGTAATACAAACAAAGTAACATAGAATCAAACCAGCTACCTTCTGATTACAGCAGTACTATAATCACTCAACCACCAAGCTGACATAAAAACTTTTACTCATACCAGTACTCATAACGTTTTTAATATGTTACATTTTAACAAGTTACCTTTAAGCATGTTACATTTTAAAAGGTTACAATTTTACATGTTACATTTTTACATGTTACATTTTAATATGTTACATTTTAACACGTTACATTTAAGCATGTTACATTTTAAAATGTTACATTTTAACACGTTACATTTTAACATGTTACATTTTAACTTCTTATATTTCCACATGTTACATTTTTACATGTTACATTTTAACATGTTTTACGATCAAGTCATTCCCTTGCAACTGACCTGGTAGCCTCGTCTAGTATGAGGATGGATGGGATTTTCAGTAGAGCGCGGGCGATAGCTATCCTCTGTTTCTGGCCCCCAGACACGGTAACTCCTCTCTCCCCCAGAATGGTACTGTAGCCATCAGGGAACTGTCGGATAAAACTGTCAGCATTGGCCAGCCCAGCAGCCTCGTACACCTGTGACAAAGATTAATTAAATTAGTAATACCAAACTAGTGACGGGTAATACAAACAAAGTAACATAGAATCAAACCAGCTACCTTCCGATTACAAGGCGAGTACAGCAGTACTATAATCACTCAACCACCAAGCTGACATAAAAGTCGTCGTCGTCGTCGTCGTCGTCGTCGTCGTCGTCGTCGTCGTCGTCGTCGTCGTCGTCGTCGTCGTCGTCGTCGTCGTCGTCGTCGTCGTCGTCGTCGTCGTCGTCGTCGTCGTCGTCGTCGTCGTCGTCGTCGTCGTCGTCGTCGTCGTCGTCGTCGTCGTCGTCGTCGTCGTCGTCGTCGTCGTCGTCGTCGTCGTCGTCGTCGTCGTCGTCGTCGTCGTCGTCGTCGTCGTCGTCGTCGTCGTCGTCGTCGTCGTCGTCGTCGTCGTCGTCGTCGTCGTCGTCGTCGTCGTCGTCGTCGTCGTCGTCGTCGTCGTCGTCGTCGTCGTCGTCGTCGTCGTCGTCGTCGTCGTCGTCGTCGTCGTCGTCGTCGTCGTCGTCGTCGTCGTCGTCGTCGTCGTCGTCGTCGTCGTCGTCGTCGTCGTCGTCGTCGTCGTCGTCGTCGTCGTCGTCGTCGTCGTCGTCGTCGTCGTCGTCGTCGTCGTCGTCGTCGTCGTCGTCGTCGTCGTCGTCGTCGTCGTCGTCGTCGTCGTCGTCGTCGTCGTCGTCGTCGTCGTCGTCGTCGTCGTCGTCGTCGTCGTCGTCGTCGTCGTCGTCGTCGTCGTCGTCGTCGTCGTCGTCGTCGTCGTCGTCGTCGTCGTCGTCGTCGTCGTCGTCGTCGTCGTCGTCGTCGTCGTCGTCGTCGTCGTCGTCGTCGTCGTCGTCGTCGTCGTCGTCGTCGTCGTCGTCGTCGTCGTCGTCGTCGTCGCCGTCGTCGTCGTCGTCGTCGTCGTCGTCGTCGTCGTCGTCGTCGTCGTCGTCGTCGTCGTCGTCGTCGTCGTCGTCGTCGTCGTCGTCGTCGTCGTCGTCGTCGTCGTCGTCGTCGTCGTCGTCGTCGTCGTCGTCGTCGTCGTCGTCGTCGTCGTCGTCGTCGTCGTCGTCGTCGTCGTCGTCGTCGTCGTCGTCGTCGTCGTCGTCGTCGTCGTCGTCGTCGTCGTCGTCGTCGTCGTCGTCGTCGTCGTCGTCGTCGTCGTCGTCGTCGTCGTCTTCTTCTACATTTTTACATTTTACATATTTACATGTTACATTTTAACATTTTTTATGATCAAGTCTTTCCCTTGCAACTGACCTGGTAGCATCGTCTAGTATGAGGATGGATGGGATTTTCAGTAGAGCGCGGGCGATAGCTATCCTCTGTTTCTGGCCCCCAGACACGGTAACTCCTCTCTCCCCCAGAATGGTACTGTAGCCATCAGGGAACTGTCGGATAAAACTGTCAGCATTGGCCAGCCCAGCAGCCTCGTACACCTGTGACAAAGATTAATTAAATTAGTAATACCAAACTAGTGACGGGTAATACAAACAAAGTAACATAGAATCAAACCAGCTACCTTCTGATTACAGCAGTACTATAATCACTCAACCACCAAGCTGACATAAAAACTTTTACTCATACCAGTACTCATAACGTTTTTAATATGTTACATTTTAACAAGTTACCTTTAAGCATGTTACATTTTAAAAGGTTACAATTTTACATGTTACATTTTTACATGTTACATTTTAATATGTTACATTTTAACACGTTACATTTAAGCATGTTACATTTTAAAATGTTACATTTTAACACGTTACATTTTAACATGTTACATTTTAACTTCTTATATTTCCACATGTTACATTTTTACATGTTACATTTTAACATGTTTTACGATCAAGTCATTCCCTTGCAACTGACCTGGTAGCCTCGTCTAGTATGAGGATGGATGGGATTTTCAGTAGAGCGCGGGCGATAGCTATCCTCTGTTTCTGGCCCCCAGACACGGTAACTCCTCTCTCCCCCAGAATGGTACTGTAGCCATCAGGTGTGACAGGTAACCGAATTAAACAACGAAAATGCACTACGAATAATAATTTATTTACTTAATTTATGATAAAAACAATAGTGAAGTGTTTAGCTTCCGACTTGCTGTATAATCCTATAAATTTAGTTTACAACACAAATAAGTTATTGGGGGACATAGCCTCCCGAGGAGGCTATGGGGAAAGGCGACGCGACGCGGAATTTACATGACCGATTGAATTGGATTTAGAATTTAGACTAACTGAACTGAGTGCGCTCTGCCCGTAGCCCAGAGTTGGGCGTGGAGGGGAACCAGCCAATCGCGTTGCGGCTATGCCGCGTGACGTCAGTGCAAGCCCCAGACAGTGCTGCTGCCTAACGATTCATCAGGGCATTAGGCAAACTATAGCTGCGCATTAACTGATTTCATCGAGTGACTTGCTGAGCTGTATCAGCAAATTCCAGCCATGCGCGTTACACTTTCCGAGAACGTTGGCCCGACCCAGCGCTGAGCCATGCTGACGGAATATTCCATGGTGAGGCAACTGGTTGACGCAAAAAGCTGGGAGGTTAACAGTCCAATATTACATACCCTCTTTTTATATTTGAAATAAAGCAAAGCTTCTGTGACGGTAAAGACAGGGTTTCCTGAGGGTGTAACCAAAACCTCCCCAACTGATATGTAATGGGTCTGGGAATTTTTGGACCGTCACATCCCCCTCCTCCTCAGACCTTGCTGACCCCAGCAAGAGGTACAGCAGAAAGCAGTGAGCGAGCCTTGCACCTGAGGACTCTCAAATCTCCATACTATGGTTCTCAGCCACAGAAATCCGGTCAGCGAAGCCCAACGCCACACCAAGGCCAATTTAAACGCCTCGTAAAATGTAACTTAATGAATTTAAATTTTCCAAACGAAAGACCCATAGAAAGAAAATCATATAATTGAACTCTTTAACGTCATCGCCTTTCCCCGTTAATGCTATAAATTTAATTAATTACATCCATAACTCTGGATTCCAAAAACACTAACATTCAACCTACAATCCTTACACTATATATAAAGTTATTCAATTTAAACAGCAAGTCGAAGCAAAAGAACAAAAAAACAATAAACCACAACAACTACAATAAACAAAATCCTTCATAACTGGACCTAACACTAACAAACCATTTTAGTAACATACATTAATTTTAAATTTCAAAAATAAAAATCAAACAAACAGATCCAAAGCTATCCTCATCAAGTAAAATTTTAACGATCATTGCTACTGCATTAATACAGTAATAAATCAATAACTTAAACAAACAATAATAGTTATGTTCATCTCAGATAATGCTTGCTTCCCTCGGATGAGAGAATACACAGACCCACTTATCTTCGGTAATGATTCAGAGCAAGCGCTCCTGCCATGCTGGTTAGTAGTCCTTAGAAATATAAAGGTAACAATGAATTTAGGCAGTCACAGCCTAATCTATAAATTCTTCCCCGGTAATATCATGGGGTGTATTACAAGTTGGTTGATAAATTTGAATGTAAAGCGAATACGGTTTGCAGCAAATATTTCTCAGCCGAATATAAGGGGCGTTTACAATTTTCAACTTAATTTAGTTTCGTTAATACTGAATATAATGTACCAAATGCCGAAACGAAGCAAGCACTGTAGAGCAGAACATGGCACTACTAAGTGTCAACAACAATGAAAAAAACTATTATAACAAATGAACATATTAGATAAAAAAAAAAAGATACTTATGAGCGCATGCAAGCAAATTCAGTAGCAATCATGAACTAATTAAACATGGAAACTGATAACTCCTAAAACTCAACTTTTACCTTAACTTCAACTAAGTTTCCCATGGCTAAAACAAAAAGCCAACCAAATATACCTATCTAAATAAATAACACTTACCTAAACAAATAATGAAATAAATAAATCTAATAAATAAATAATAATAAATAGCAAAATCCGTTAAATGACAATTTATTGTGTCATGGGTCTGGCTACCGAGGTTGAAGGTGCCGGCCTACCTCCAAACAAGGCACATTGGCTTTAATTATAATTTTCATCAGATAAGAAAATATCATAGTCCAAGGCCAAGGGTACGGTCCAGCATTATTAGATGGTAGGGAAGGATAAGGGTAATTAGGAAGTTAGTAGGACTGCAGCTGCTTACTTTTCCGTGTTGCCTTGACTCTTGGGCCATACACACTCACTGAGGAGTACATTTTCTTCATTTAGAATTTAAATTTCCCCTATAAATAGCTGTAAAGCAAAATTTTGGATCAAACTTTAACAAGCACAGCCAACCCAATCCACTAACCAGCAAAGGAGACACGACACACCAGTGCCTAATGGTGTGACTAAAAATGGAAAATTACTAAATTTATAGTTACAGTATATAGGCATCGGACTGCTACCAAACATCACGTACGAGTGTGCATTGTCCTATGGCGCCTACTTGTAAAACCGATAGTCCTTTTTAACAGTACATTAATAAAATACTTATGAAATAGTTACACACAAAGAATACTAATTATATAATAATGGAAAAACAGAATATATTAATGTCTGGAGCTCCATTTAAAAGTGTCCTGCCACTTACTTATTGCGCGCACTGCACTAGTCAACTTACGCCACCCAATGTGACTGCAATCGGGGGCGGTTTAGTTCAGCAACAAGTTGCAGGCTGGGCATGCCCTGTCTATCCTCCGCGGAAGGCCTGACCTCTACACTGGAGCGCTCCGGTTCCATCTCCCTTACTGCTGGTGCCTCTTCCTGATCTTGTGTAGTTCTCGCAACAGCGGCTCGCAGCCACAGGGCTGCTCTGCGTCTCCACCTGTAAACGAGAAAACAGCTATTAGAATAATCGAGATGGAGAGGCCACCCAGTTTCAACTTTTCAACATTCTTTAGTTGCAAATGATGGAATCTGAGGAGCTGGAAGGCATTCTCAAAAGAATACTCCTTTACGCTCAGAGTGCCAAGCTGGTAATTATTTTGGCTACTTCTCAAGGACGTCCTTTAAACATTACATCACAAATACACACGTCATGGCCATGACCAGGGAGGCTCTTAGCTCCACCCCCCTCTACAGCTCAAGCGCAGCTGGTAGCGGCTAACAGGTTCTGTCAGGCAGGCGTACGCAGGCGCGAGCAACAGTCAAAATGAAATTGACACCAGGGGAGGCTCTCCTTCCCTCTCCCCTTCCCGGCTCCAGTGCAGCTGGAAGTTGCCAACGGGTTTCGTTGGGCAGACATACGCAGGCACGAGCAAAAATATGCACTCTATCTCTCGCATGTCATCGGGAGGGACTAATGACAGAAAAATTTCTCAAAACACAAAAAAAAAAATAAAATAAAAATAACCAGGACTATTAGAGTCCTACACGAGCTTATTGCTGCCGAACGAACAGCAGGCCAAAACTCATCAGTTCACATAATGCAGAGTCCTTGCTGGAGCTCAGGCATATCATGCGACTTCAACTTCACGAACAGTCCCCCACCGAAAAGAAAAAACAACACGGCTAGCGCTTACAACAGAAGGCTGCTGATTAATCAGGCAGGCATTCTGTAACTATTAGCAACCAAATCGTTAATGGTTCTGATCAGAGATCTCAAACTACAAAAAAAAAACAGCGCTTCAACAAAATCCGGACCTAGTCCACAGGAGATTCACCATGTCGCCGTGTGTATTGTAATACTGTACGGACAAGCAAGGCAATCTCAATCACGGCCAGCCACCTTAGGGCTCAGACCAAACTACAACCATGCACAATCAAAGGAAGCCCATAACTAAATGGGGCGTGCCTACAATGTACAAATTAACTATATCTTCTTAATTCTTATCTTTTTTTTTTACTTTTTTCCAGAGGAGTCTAAATTTTCATTTAATTAATTTAATAACAAAAAATAAAAAAATAAAAGAATTTAAAAACAAGGCTAAAGCGAGTATACTTTACCCCAACTTAGCTCAGGGCCAATAATTTGTAGTCACTTACTATTATTATACTTATACAACTACTCAAACCAATTCCACCCGCAGGGACAATGTTGAACTACTGCTTCAACAGCTGGTCCACCGCAAGGAGACTCCATGTGCCTCGATCAACGGAGACAGCAAGAGACTGGCTCACACTCCTATACAAAACTGTAGGCTGTATAACAAACAAAAAAAAAGGGTTATCCTATGCACATCAATATATTGGTAGGCTACTAATTCACCTCCAGCATTGAATTTTTATAAAAAAACATTTTCCTCCTACTATCATCAGCATTGCTTGATTTATTTTCCCTTAACAAGAAACAAGGACAACGGTATTTGTATTCTTCTAACTATACACCACAGAATCCTCTGGCGAGGGGTTAGCCACGGCTTAATCACAAATGTTACCGTACCGGATTTATTTAGGTTAAGGTCCTGTCCAAAGCAGGAGCAAAAGAAGATACACTCCAAATCTTCCCCCATACCGAACACACATTGTGAGAAAATTGTGACATTTCCCTCGGCTCATCAGAAACTCAACATATCGGAAACTAATGTTTCTTCTGTAGATAAAAGCAATTCATCCCAAAAACAATTTATTATTATTTTTTTTTACAAATACGGAATGAATTACAAATTTATATTTTCAGCTCGTGAGTCAAAACTATCAAATTAATAGTTTACCTCTGTAACATCACATATGAGTTTTGAACTGACTTCAATCATTCAATAGTGCTAGCTGATGATAGCAGCTAAACAACAGTTCTTCAAATTTCGGTTTTTTATTTATAAATCCGATAACCAATTTCTAATTATTCCAATGTAAATAAATAAAGATCAATACATTATTTCAGTATGAAAAAAAAGGAATGGCAACTAAACACAAACATCTCTAATTACTCAGTATACTCACTCAGACTTGGACCAAGCGTTTAACGAATGGTAAAAACCTCTTGCAATGCTTAAAAAAAACTCAAAAATTAATCCCTCTCCTGGATACCTACACAAAAAAAAACATTTAAACTCCTCTTTTTAGTCCTTCCACATTGCACACCTACTTTGTGTACACACCGACGTCTCATCGGAGGGTCTGTGAACCCCTAACAGTTCCAACAGAGCACCTGCTGAACCACGTAATATCTTAACAAATCGCGGCTAGGTTTGTTGGCCCACGCCGCGGCCTTTACACGCTAACCCAAGTTTCTAGCAAAACCCCAAGGGTTGCTTCAATTTTTTTTACGTTTTTCGTTTTTACTTTTTTTTTACTTGTTACTCATTAGTTGTCCACTTTACATAATATACACAAATTTTAGAGACCAAATCACATTACGAATCATACAAACTCAAATTATTTCTCGCTGCGTTCCACAAAACTTGTTAAGTCTGGTAAAAGAAAAGTTGGAATTTATTCAGCTACCGTACCTAAAATATCACAATAAACCATCTTCTAGATATCCTTACTTTAAAAGTAATTTATTTATAAACGTGCACAGTCATCACGGAAAAAAACAAATTTTTTCCTACTTAGGCCTACTTTATTTTCCATACCCGAGTGAAATGGCAAGGCATCAATACAGAGGCAAGCAACATCCCGGATGGCTTTGAGGTGAGAAGGCAAGTCTTTATAGAACAAAATTATGTCAAAAGAGACAAGGCATTTCCCAACCTTCAAGCCCGTCAGTAGGCCAGTAATGCTGACATCATTTAAACTAATAATTTTTTAATCAATAATTCCCATGGACTACACTGCTAATCATTCAAAGACAACAGTAATTATATTCTGTTTCATAATTCTATTTATTGACCACTTCAAAGGACATTTAACAGTCACTGGCGTTTACTGAACGACCCAATGAGCTGTCCCGACTAACAAATGTTACCTTAAACAGATTAAAATGAACAAGCTAACCACATAGAATCTGAATATGTCCTGCCACAGTAGGCATAGGCCTACATGACGGCCATCATTGGAACGCAGCTAAAATAAATTTAGTTTTACAAGTAACAATACACTTCAAAAGTTCTTACGTAAGCTTCAAAATCACATATTCCATGATAATTAGTAAAATGTTCCTCACTTTCCTTTACTCTTACCTTAGGCTATATTTCAAAATTCATTTGTTATAATTTTTGTTGCAGGCATTAATCAAAATAATTTAAGTTTACAGTCGGTCATTATAATAGAAAAACAATTCCTTAAGTCAAAATTATTGCCTCAGCTTCTCTGAACACTTAATTGAAATATTCATAGCCTAACTTTATACGGGTTACCAAAACTTAACTTAGTTTATCTCCAATTAATTTTTCCAATTAAATCTAATTATTCCGCCTTCCCCCAATAAGTTAAACTTCACCAAGGCACGGCCTAAACTTTATAGGAATATGCTACTAGATTAAACCATCAAAAAAGTTAGCCTAGTCAACTGTTAACTTAAGCTCAGACAGTAATCACAGGAACAACGTTAGGCCTATCCTACTTAAGCCAACAACTTCAATTATTTCACCCTTTGATTACACAACAATTATTTAACTATTTAAGACAAACTTTAGCCTTGATAAGCTTTCCAATTAAATATTTTTGAAAACCAAATAAAAAAATATTACACATATGATCACATAAAAATATCTAAGCCAGTTAGTTAATTTATAAACTCACCTGACCTTTGACGCACATCTAACCTTAGTTTCCACAACAGAGCAGACGCCAGAAGCTGAAGTCGAAGTCGAAGTCTCTGAAGTTCGAAGTTTTAAACTGCAGACGACGACGACTCATTGCAGACGCAGTGGGAGCGAAACGAATTAAAACACGTAAAACGACGGGAGCAGAACTGAAACGGACTGAGCGAGTCGCGACAGGGAATTACAACGAAATTATGATTTCTGACTAAGTAATTGATTGTGCGATAATAATTAAATAGCCAATTAATTTAGGACTCTTGAACCTAACCCCGAACCTGACACCAAATGTGGCAGGTAACCGAATTAAACAACGAAAATGCACTACGAATAATAATTTATTTACTTAATTTATGATAAAAACAATAGTGAAGTGTTTAGCTTCCGACTTGCTGTATAATCCTATAAATTTAGTTTACAACACAAATAAGTTATTGGGGGACATAGCCTCCCGAGGAGGCTATGGGGAAAGGCGACGCGACGCGGAATTTACATGACCGATTGAATTGGATTTAGAATTTAGACTAACTGAACTGAGTGCGCTCTGCCCGTAGCCCAGAGTTGGGCGTGGAGGGGAACCAGCCAATCGCGTTGCGGCTATGCCGCGTGACGTCAGTGCAAGCCCCAGACAGTGCTGCTGCCTAACGATTCATCAGGGCATTAGGCAAACTATAGCTGCGCATTAACTGATTTCATCGAGTGACTTGCTGAGCTGTATCAGCAAATTCCAGCCATGCGCGTTACACTTTCCGAGAACGTTGGCCCGACCCAGCGCTGAGCCATGCTGACGGAATATTCCATGGTGAGGCAACTGGTTGACGCAAAAAGCTGGGAGGTTAACAGTCCAATATTACATACCCTCTTTTTATATTTGAAATAAAGCAAAGCTTCTGTGACGGTAAAGACAGGGTTTCCTGAGGGTGTAACCAAAACCTCCCCAACTGATATGTAATGGGTCTGGGAATTTTTGGACCGTCACACAGGGAACTGTCGGATAAAACTGTCAGCATTGGCCAGCCCAGCAGCCTCGTACACCTGTGACAAAGATTAATTAAATTAGTAATACCAAACTAGTGACGGGTAATACAAACAAAGTAACATAGAATCAAACCAGCTACCTTCTGATTACAGCAGTACTATAATCACTCAACCACCAAGCTGACATAAAAACTTTTACTCATACCAGTACTCATAACGTTTTTAATATGTTACATTTTAACAAGTTACCTTTAAGCATGTTACATTTTAAAAGGTTACAATTTTACATGTTACATTTTTACATGTTACATTTTAATATGTTACATTTTAACACGTTACATTTAAGCATGTTACATTTTAAAATGTTACATTTTAACACGTTACATTTTAACATGTTACATTTTAACTTCTTATATTTCCACATGTTACATTTTTACATGTTACATTTTAACATGTTTTACGATCAAGTCATTCCCTTGCAACTGACCTGGTAGCCTCGTCTAGTATGAGGATGGATGGGATTTTCAGTAGAGCGCGGGCGATAGCTATCCTCTGTTTCTGGCCCCCAGACACGGTAACTCCTCTCTCCCCCAGAATGGTACTGTAGCCATCAGGGAACTGTCGGATAAAACTGTCAGCATTGGCCAGCCCAGCAGCCTCGTACACCTGTGACAAAGATTAATTAAATTAGTAATACCAAACTAGTGACGGGTAATACAAACAAAGTAACATAGAATCAAACCAGCTACCTTCCGATTACAAGGCGAGTACAGCAGTACTATAATCACTCAACCACCAAGCTGACATAAAAATCGTCGTCGTCGTCGTCGTCGTCGTCGTCGTCGTCGTCGTCGTCGTCGTCGTCGTCGTCGTCGTCGTCGTCGTCGTCGTCGTCGTCGTCGTCGTCGTCGTCGTCGTCGTCGTCGTCGTCGTCGTCGTCGTCGTCGTCGTCGTCGTCGTCGTCGTCGTCGTCGTCGTCGTCGTCGTCGTCGTCGTCGTCGTCGTCGTCGTCGTCGTCGTCGTCGTCGTCGTCGTCGTCGTCGTCGTCGTCGTCGTCGTCGTCGTCGTCGTCGTCGTCGTCGTCGTCGTCGTCGTCGTCGTCGTCGTCGTCGTCGTCGTCGTCGTCGTCGTCGTCGTCGTCGTCGTCGTCGTCGTCGTCGTCGTCGTCGTCGTCGTCGTCGTCGTCGTCGTCGTCGTCGTCGTCGTCGTCGTCGTCGTCGTCGTCGTCGTCGTCGTCGTCGTCGTCGTCGTCGTCGTCGTCGTCGTCGTCGTCGTCGTCGTCGTCGTCGTCGTCGTCGTCGTCGTCGTCGTCGTCGTCGTCGTCGTCGTCGTCGTCGTCGTCGTCGTCGTCGTCGTCGTCGTCGTCGTCGTCGTCGTCGTCGTCGTCGTCGTCGTCGTCGTCGTCGTCGTCGTCGTCGTCGTCGTCGTCGTCGTCGTCGTCGTCGTCGTCGTCGTCGTCGTCGTCGTCGTCGTCGTCGTCGTCGTCGTCGTCGTCGTCGTCGTCGTCGTCGTCGTCGTCGTCGTCGTCGTCGTCGTCGTCGTCGTCGTCGTCGTCGTCGTCGTCGTCGTCGTCGTCGTCGTCGTCGTCGTCGTCGTCGTCGTCGTCGTCGTCGTCGTCGTCGTCGTCGTCGTCGTCGTCGTCGTCGTCGTCGTCGTCGTCGTCGTCGTCGTCGTCGTCGTCGTCGTCGTCGTCGTCGTCGTCGTCGTCGTCGTCGTCGTCGTCGTCGTCGTCGTCGTCGTCGTCGTCGTCGTCGTCGTCGTCGTCGTCGTCGTCGTCGTCGTCGTCGTCGTCGTCGTCGTCGTCGTCGTCGTCGTCGTCGTCGTCGTCGTCGTCGTCGTCGTCGTCGTCGTCGTCGTCGTCGTCGTCGTCTTCTTCTACATTTTTACATTTTACATATTTACATGTTACATTTTAACATTTTTTATGATCAAGTCTTTCCCTTGCAACTGACCTGGTAGCATCGTCTAGTATGAGGATGGATGGGATTTTCAGTAGAGCGCGGGCGATAGCTATCCTCTGTTTCTGGCCCCCAGACACGGTAACTCCTCTCTCCCCCAGAATGGTACTGTAGCCATCAGGGAACTGTCGGATAAAACTGTCAGCATTGGCCAGCCCAGCAGCCTCGTACACCTGTGACAAAGATTAATTAAATTAGTAATACCAAACTAGTGACGGGTAATACAAACAAAGTAACATAGAATCAAACCAGCTACCTTCTGATTACAGCAGTACTATAATCACTCAACCACCAAGCTGACATAAAAACTTTTACTCATACCAGTACTCATAACGTTTTTAATATGTTACATTTTAACAAGTTACCTTTAAGCATGTTACATTTTAAAAGGTTACAATTTTACATGTTACATTTTTACATGTTACATTTTAATATGTTACATTTTAACACGTTACATTTAAGCATGTTACATTTTAAAATGTTACATTTTAACACGTTACATTTTAACATGTTACATTTTAACTTCTTATATTTCCACATGTTACATTTTTACATGTTACATTTTAACATGTTTTACGATCAAGTCATTCCCTTGCAACTGACCTGGTAGCCTCGTCTAGTATGAGGATGGATGGGATTTTCAGTAGAGCGCGGGCGATAGCTATCCTCTGTTTCTGGCCCCCAGACACGGTAACTCCTCTCTCCCCCAGAATGGTACTGTAGCCATCAGGGAACTGTCGGATAAAACTGTCAGCATTGGCCAGCCCAGCAGCCTCGTACACCTGTGACAAAGATTAATTAAATTAGTAATACCAAACTAGTGACGGGTAATACAAACAAAGTAACATAGAATCAAACCAGCTACCTTCTGATTACAGCAGTACTACAATCACTCAACCACCAAGCTGACATAAAAACTTTTACTCATACCAGTACTCATAACGTTTTTAATATGTTACATTTTAACAAGTTACCTTTAAGCATGTTACATTTTAAAAGGTTACAATTTTACATGTTACATTTTTACATGTTACATTTTAATATGTTACATTTTAACACGTTACATTTAAGCATGTTACATTTTAAAATGTTACATTTTAACACGTTACATTTTAACATGTTACATTTTAACTTCTTATATTTCCACATGTTACATTTTTACATGTTACATTTTAACATGTTTTACGATCAAGTCATTCCCTTGCAACTGACCTGGTAGCCTCGTCTAGTATGAGGATGGATGGGATTTTCAGTAGAGCGCGGGCGATAGCTATCCTCTGTTTCTGGCCCCCAGACACGGTAACTCCTCTCTCCCCCAGAATGGTACTGTAGCCATCAGGGAACTGTCGGATAAAACTGTCAGCATTGGCCAGCCCAGCAGCCTCGTACACCTGTGACAAAGATTAATTAAATTAGTAATACCAAACTAGTGACGGGTAATACAAACAAAGTAACATAGAATCAAACCAGCTACCTTCTGATTACAGCAGTACTATAATCACTCAACCACCAAGCTGACATAAAAACTTTTACTCATACCAGTACTCATAACGTTTTTAATATGTTACATTTTAACAAGTTACCTTTAAGCATGTTACATTTTAAAAGGTTACAATTTTACATGTTACATTTTTACATGTTACATTTTAATATGTTACATTTTAACACGTTACATTTAAGCATGTTACATTTTAAAATGTTACATTTTAACACGTTACATTTTAACATGTTACATTTTAACTTCTTATATTTCCACATGTTACATTTTTACATGTTACATTTTAACATGTTTTACGATCAAGTCATTCCCTTGCAACTGACCTGGTAGCCTCGTCTAGTATGAGGATGGATGGGATTTTCAGTAGAGCGCGGGCGATAGCTATCCTCTGTTTCTGGCCCCCAGACACGGTAACTCCTCTCTCCCCCAGAATGGTACTGTAGCCATCAGGGAACTGTCGGATAAAACTGTCAGCATTGGCCAGCCCAGCAGCCTCGTACACCTGTGACAAAGATTAATTAAATTAGTAATACCAAACTAGTGACGGGTAATACAAACAAAGTAACATAGAATCAAACCAGCTACCTTCCGATTACAAGGCGAGTACAGCAGTACTATAATCACTCAACCACCAAGCTGACATAAAAGTCGTCGTCGTCGTCGTCGTCGTCGTCGTCGTCGTCGTCGTCGTCGTCGTCGTCGTCGTCGTCGTCGTCGTCGTCGTCGTCGTCGTCGTCGTCGTCGTCGTCGTCGTCGTCGTCGTCGTCGTCGTCGTCGTCGTCGTCGTCGTCGTCGTCGTCGTCGTCGTCGTCGTCGTCGTCGTCGTCGTCGTCGTCGTCGTCGTCGTCGTCGTCGTCGTCGTCGTCGTCGTCGTCGTCGTCGTCGTCGTCGTCGTCGTCGTCGTCGTCGTCGTCGTCGTCGTCGTCGTCGTCGTCGTCGTCGTCGTCGTCGTCGTCGTCGTCGTCGTCGTCGTCGTCGTCGTCGTCGTCGTCGTCGTCGTCGTCGTCGTCGTCGTCGTCGTCGTCGTCGTCGTCGTCGTCGTCGTCGTCGTCGTCGTCGTCGTCGTCGTCGTCGTCGTCGTCGTCGTCGTCGTCGTCGTCGTCGTCGTCGTCGTCGTCGTCGTCGTCGTCGTCGTCGTCGTCGTCGTCGTCGTCGTCGTCGTCGTCGTCGTCGTCGTCGTCGTCGTCGTCGTCGTCGTCGTCGTCGTCGTCGTCGTCGTCGTCGTCGTCGTCGTCGTCGTCGTCGTCGTCGTCGTCGTCGTCGTCGTCGTCGTCGTCGTCGTCGTCGTCGTCGTCGTCGTCGTCGTCGTCGTCGTCGTCGTCGTCGTCGTCGTCGTCGTCGTCGTCGTCGTCGTCGTCGTCGTCGTCGTCGTCGTCGTCGTCGTCGTCGTCGTCGTCGTCGTCGTCGTCGTCGTCGTCGTCGTCGTCGTCGTCGTCGTCGTCGTCGTCGTCGTCGTCGTCGTCGTCGTCGTCGTCGTCGTCGTCGTCGTCGTCGTCGTCGTCGTCGTCGTCGTCGTCGTCGTCGTCGTCGTCGTCGTCGTCGTCGTCGTCGTCGTCGTCGTCGTCGTCGTCGTCGTCGTCGTCGTCGTCGTCGTCGTCGTCGTCGTCGTCGTCGTCGTCGTCGTCGTCTTCTTCTACATTTTTACATTTTACATATTTACATGTTACATTTTAACATTTTTTATGATCAAGTCTTTCCCTTGCAACTGACCTGGTAGCATCGTCTAGTATGAGGATGGATGGGATTTTCAGTAGAGCGCGGGCGATAGCTATCCTCTGTTTCTGGCCCCCAGACACGGTAACTCCTCTCTCCCCCAGAATGGTACTGTAGCCATCAGGGAACTGTCGGATAAAACTGTCAGCATTGGCCAGCCCAGCAGCCTCGTACACCTGTGACAAAGATTAATTAAATTAGTAATACCAAACTAGTGACGGGTAATACAAACAAAGTAACATAGAATCAAACCAGCTACCTTCTGATTACAGCAGTACTATAATCACTCAACCACCAAGCTGACATAAAAACTTTTACTCATACCAGTACTCATAACGTTTTTAATATGTTACATTTTAACAAGTTACCTTTAAGCATGTTACATTTTAAAAGGTTACAATTTTACATGTTACATTTTTACATGTTACATTTTAATATGTTACATTTTAACACGTTACATTTAAGCATGTTACATTTTAAAATGTTACATTTTAACACGTTACATTTTAACATGTTACATTTTAACTTCTTATATTTCCACATGTTACATTTTTACATGTTACATTTTAACATGTTTTACGATCAAGTCATTCCCTTGCAACTGACCTGGTAGCCTCGTCTAGTATGAGGATGGATGGGATTTTCAGTAGAGCGCGGGCGATAGCTATCCTCTGTTTCTGGCCCCCAGACACGGTAACTCCTCTCTCCCCCAGAATGGTACTGTAGCCATCAGGGAACTGTCGGATAAAACTGTCAGCATTGGCCAGCCCAGCAGCCTCGTACACCTGTGACAAAGATTAATTAAATTAGTAATACCAAACTAGTGACGGGTAATACAAACAAAGTAACATAGAATCAAACCAGCTACCTTCTGATTACAGCAGTACTATAATCACTCAACCACCAAGCTGACATAAAAACTTTTACTCATACCAGTACTCATAACGTTTTTAATATGTTACATTTTAACAAGTTACCTTTAAGCATGTTACATTTTAAAAGGTTACAATTTTACATGTTACATTTTTACATGTTACATTTTAATATGTTACATTTTAACACGTTACATTTAAGCATGTTACATTTTAAAATGTTACATTTTAACACGTTACATTTTAACATGTTACATTTTAACTTCTTATATTTCCACATGTTACATTTTTACATGTTACATTTTAACATGTTTTACGATCAAGTCATTCCCTTGCAACTGACCTGGTAGCCTCGTCTAGTATGAGGATGGATGGGATTTTCAGTAGAGCGCGGGCGATAGCTATCCTCTGTTTCTGGCCCCCAGACACGGTAACTCCTCTCTCCCCCAGAATGGTACTGTAGCCATCAGGGAACTGTCGGATAAAACTGTCAGCATTGGCCAGCCCAGCAGCCTCGTACACCTGTGACAAAGATTAATTAAATTAGTAATACCAAACTAGTGACGGGTAATACAAACAAAGTAACATAGAATCAAACCAGCTACCTTCTGATTACAGCAGTACTATAATCACTCAACCACCAAGCTGACATAAAAACTTTTACTCATACCAGTACTCATAACGTTTTTAATATGTTACATTTTAACAAGTTACCTTTAAGCATGTTACATTTTAAAAGGTTACAATTTTACATGTTACATTTTTACATGTTACATTTTAATATGTTACATTTTAACACGTTACATTTAAGCATGTTACATTTTAAAATGTTACATTTTAACACGTTACATTTTAACATGTTACATTTTAACTTCTTATATTTCCACATGTTACATTTTTACATGTTACATTTTAACATGTTTTACGATCAAGTCATTCCCTTGCAACTGACCTGGTAGCCTCGTCTAGTATGAGGATGGATGGGATTTTCAGTAGAGCGCGGGCGATAGCTATCCTCTGTTTCTGGCCCCCAGACACGGTAACTCCTCTCTCCCCCAGAATGGTACTGTAGCCATCAGGGAACTGTCGGATAAAACTGTCAGCATTGGCCAGCCCAGCAGCCTCGTACACCTGTGACAAAGATTAATTAAATTAGTAATACCAAACTAGTGACGGGTAATACAAACAAAGTAACATAGAATCAAACCAGCTACCTTCCGATTACAAGGCGAGTACAGCAGTACTATAATCACTCAACCACCAAGCTGACATAAAAATCGTCGTCGTCGTCGTCGTCGTCGTCGTCGTCGTCGTCGTCGTCGTCGTCGTCGTCGTCGTCGTCGTCGTCGTCGTCGTCGTCGTCGTCGTCGTCGTCGTCGTCGTCGTCGTCGTCGTCGTCGTCGTCGTCGTCGTCGTCGTCGTCGTCGTCGTCGTCGTCGTCGTCGTCGTCGTCGTCGTCGTCGTCGTCGTCGTCGTCGTCGTCGTCGTCGTCGTCGTCGTCGTCGTCGTCGTCGTCGTCGTCGTCGTCGTCGTCGTCGTCGTCGTCGTCGTCGTCGTCGTCGTCGTCGTCGTCGTCGTCGTCGTCGTCGTCGTCGTCGTCGTCGTCGTCGTCGTCGTCGTCGTCGTCGTCGTCGTCGTCGTCGTCGTCGTCGTCGTCGTCGTCGTCGTCGTCGTCGTCGTCGTCGTCGTCGTCGTCGTCGTCGTCGTCGTCGTCGTCGTCGTCGTCGTCGTCGTCGTCGTCGTCGTCGTCGTCGTCGTCGTCGTCGTCGTCGTCGTCGTCGTCGTCGTCGTCGTCGTCGTCGTCGTCGTCGTCGTCGTCGTCGTCGTCGTCGTCGTCGTCGTCGTCGTCGTCGTCGTCGTCGTCGTCGTCGTCGTCGTCGTCGTCGTCGTCGTCGTCGTCGTCGTCGTCGTCGTCGTCGTCGTCGTCGTCGTCGTCGTCGTCGTCGTCGTCGTCGTCGTCGTCGTCGTCGTCGTCGTCGTCGTCGTCGTCGTCGTCGTCGTCGTCGTCGTCGTCGTCGTCGTCGTCGTCGTCGTCGTCGTCGTCGTCGTCGTCGTCGTCGTCGTCGTCGTCGTCGTCGTCGTCGTCGTCGTCGTCGTCGTCGTCGTCGTCGTCGTCGTCGTCGTCGTCGTCGTCGTCGTCGTCGTCGTCGTCGTCGTCGTCGTCGTCGTCGTCGTCGTCGTCGTCGTCGTCGTCGTCGTCGTCGTCGTCGTCGTCGTCGTCGTCGTCGTCGTCGTCGTCGTCGTCGTCGTCGTCGTCGTCGTCGTCGTCGTCGTCGTCGTCGTCGTCGTCGTCGTCTTCTTCTACATTTTTACATTTTACATATTTACATGTTACATTTTAACATTTTTTATGATCAAGTCTTTCCCTTGCAACTGACCTGGTAGCATCGTCTAGTATGAGGATGGATGGGATTTTCAGTAGAGCGCGGGCGATAGCTATCCTCTGTTTCTGGCCCCCAGACACGGTAACTCCTCTCTCCCCCAGAATGGTACTGTAGCCATCAGGGAACTGTCGGATAAAACTGTCAGCATTGGCCAGCCCAGCAGCCTCGTACACCTGTGACAAAGATTAATTAAATTGGTAATACCAAACTAGTGACGGGTAATACAAACAAAGTAACATAGAATCAAACCAGCTACCTTCTGATTACAGCAGTACTATAATCACTCAACCACCAAGCTGACATAAAAACTTTTACTCATACCAGTACTCATAACGTTTTTAATATGTTACATTTTAACAAGTTACCTTTAAGCATGTTACATTTTAAAAGGTTACAATTTTACATGTTACATTTTTACATGTTACATTTTAATATGTTACATTTTAACACGTTACATTTAAGCATGTTACATTTTAAAATGTTACATTTTAACACGTTACATTTTAACATGTTACATTTTAACTTCTTATATTTCCACATGTTACATTTTTACATGTTACATTTTAACATGTTTTACGATCAAGTCATTCCCTTGCAACTGACCTGGTAGCCTCGTCTAGTATGAGGATGGATGGGATTTTCAGTAGAGCGCGGGCGATAGCTATCCTCTGTTTCTGGCCCCCAGACACGGTAACTCCTCTCTCCCCCAGAATGGTACTGTAGCCATCAGGGAACTGTCGGATAAAACTGTCAGCATTGGCCAGCCCAGCAGCCTCGTACACCTGTGACAAAGATTAATTAAATTAGTAATACCAAACTAGTGACGGGTAATACAAACAAAGTAACATAGAATCAAACCAGCTACCTTCTGATTACAGCAGTACTATAATCACTCAACCACCAAGCTGACATAAAAACTTTTACTCATACCAGTACTCATAACGTTTTTAATATGTTACATTTTAACAAGTTACCTTTAAGCATGTTACATTTTAAAAGGTTACAATTTTACATGTTACATTTTTACATGTTACATTTTAATATGTTACATTTTAACACGTTACATTTAAGCATGTTACATTTTAAAATGTTACATTTTAACACGTTACATTTTAACATGTTACATTTTAACTTCTTATATTTCCACATGTTACATTTTTACATGTTACATTTTAACATGTTTTACGATCAAGTCATTCCCTTGCAACTGACCTGGTAGCCTCGTCTAGTATGAGGATGGATGGGATTTTCAGTAGAGCGCGGGCGATAGCTATCCTCTGTTTCTGGCCCCCAGACACGGTAACTCCTCTCTCCCCCAGAATGGTACTGTAGCCATCAGGGAACTGTCGGATAAAACTGTCAGCATTGGCCAGCCCAGCAGCCTCGTACACCTGTGACAAAGATTAATTAAATTAGTAATACCAAACTAGTGACGGGTAATACAAACAAAGTAACATAGAATCAAACCAGCTACCTTCTGATTACAGCAGTACTATAATCACTCAACCACCAAGCTGACATAAAAACTTTTACTCATACCAGTACTCATAACGTTTTTAATATGTTACATTTTAACAAGTTACCTTTAAGCATGTTACATTTTAAAAGGTTACAATTTTACATGTTACATTTTTACATGTTACATTTTAATATGTTACATTTTAACACGTTACATTTAAGCATGTTACATTTTAAAATGTTACATTTTAACACGTTACATTTTAACATGTTACATTTTAACTTCTTATATTTCCACATGTTACATTTTTACATGTTACATTTTAACATGTTTTACGATCAAGTCATTCCCTTGCAACTGACCTGGTAGCCTCGTCTAGTATGAGGATGGATGGGATTTTCAGTAGAGCGCGGGCGATAGCTATCCTCTGTTTCTGGCCCCCAGACACGGTAACTCCTCTCTCCCCCAGAATGGTACTGTAGCCATCAGGGAACTGTCGGATAAAACTGTCAGCATTGGCCAGCCCAGCAGCCTCGTACACCTGTGACAAAGATTAATTAAATTAGTAATACCAAACTAGTGACGGGTAATACAAACAAAGTAACATAGAATCAAACCAGCTACCTTCCGATTACAAGGCGAGTACAGCAGTACTATAATCACTCAACCACCAAGCTGACATAAAAATCGTCGTCGTCGTCGTCGTCGTCGTCGTCGTCGTCGTCGTCGTCGTCGTCGTCGTCGTCGTCGTCGTCGTCGTCGTCGTCGTCGTCGTCGTCGTCGTCGTCGTCGTCGTCGTCGTCGTCGTCGTCGTCGTCGTCGTCGTCGTCGTCGTCGTCGTCGTCGTCGTCGTCGTCGTCGTCGTCGTCGTCGTCGTCGTCGTCGTCGTCGTCGTCGTCGTCGTCGTCGTCGTCGTCGTCGTCGTCGTCGTCGTCGTCGTCGTCGTCGTCGTCGTCGTCGTCGTCGTCGTCGTCGTCGTCGTCGTCGTCGTCGTCGTCGTCGTCGTCGTCGTCGTCGTCGTCGTCGTCGTCGTCGTCGTCGTCGTCGTCGTCGTCGTCGTCGTCGTCGTCGTCGTCGTCGTCGTCGTCGTCGTCGTCGTCGTCGTCGTCGTCGTCGTCGTCGTCGTCGTCGTCGTCGTCGTCGTCGTCGTCGTCGTCGTCGTCGTCGTCGTCGTCGTCGTCGTCGTCGTCGTCGTCGTCGTCGTCGTCGTCGTCGTCGTCGTCGTCGTCGTCGTCGTCGTCGTCGTCGTCGTCGTCGTCGTCGTCGTCGTCGTCGTCGTCGTCGTCGTCGTCGTCGTCGTCGTCGTCGTCGTCGTCGTCGTCGTCGTCGTCGTCGTCGTCGTCGTCGTCGTCGTCGTCGTC
>NW_026543414.1:0-30379 GCF_028750875.1 Macrosteles quadrilineatus
GGATTTTCAGTAGAGCGCGGGCGATAGCTATCCTCTGTTTCTGGCCCCCAGACACGGTAACTCCTCTCTCCCCAGAATGGTACTGTAGCCATCAGGGAACTGTCGGATAAAACTGTCAGCATTGGCCAGCCCAGCAGCCTCGTACACCTGTGACAAAGATTAATTAAATTAGTAATACCAAACTAGTGACGGGTAATACAAACAAAGTAACATAGAATCAAACTAGCTACCTTCTGAATACAGCAGTACTATAATCACTCAACCACCAAGCTGACATAAAAAACTTTTACTCATACCAGTACTCATAACGTTTTTAATATGTTACATTTTAACAAGTTACCTTTAAGCATGTTACATTTTAAAAGGTTACAATTTTACATGTTACATTTTTACATGTTACATTTTAATATGTTACATTTTAACACGTTACATTTAAGCATGTTACATTTTAAAATGTTACATTTTAACACGTTACATTTCAACATGTTACATTTTAACTTCTTATATTTCCACATGTTACATTTTTACATGTTACATTTTAACATGTTTTACGATCAAGTCATTCCCTTGCAACTGACCTGGTAGCCTCGTCTAGTATGAGGATGATGGGATTTTCAGTAGAGCGCGGGCGATAGCTATCCTCTGTTTCTGGCCCCCAGACACGGTAACTCCTCTCTCCCCAGAATGGTACTGTAGCCATCAGGGAACTGTCGGATAAAACTGTCAGCATTGGCCAGCCCAGCAGCCTCATACACCTGTGACAAAGATTAATTAAATTAGTAATACCAAACTAGTGACAGGTAATACAAACAAAGTAACATAGAATCAAACCAGCTACCTTCTAATTACAAGGCGAGTAAAGCAGTACTATAATCACTCAACCACCAAGCTGACATAAAAACTTTTACTCATACCAGTACTCATAACGTTTTTAATGTGTTACATTTTAACAATTTACCTTTAAGCATGTTACATTTTAAAAGGTTACAATTTTACATGTTACATTTTTACATGTTACATTTTAATATGTTACATTTTAACAAGTTACATTTAAGCATGTTACATTTTAAAATGTTACATTTTAACACGTTACATTTTAACATGTTACATTTTAACTTCTTATATTTCCACATGTTACATTTTTACATGTTACATTTTAACATGTTTTACGATCAAGTCATTCCCTTGCAACTGACTTGGTAGCCTCGTCTAGTATGAGGATGGATGGGATTTTGACAGGTAATACAAACAAAGTAACATAGAATCAAACCAGCTACCTTCTGATTACAAGGCGAGTACAGCAGTACTATAATCACTCAACCACCAAGCTGACATAAAAACCGTCGTCGTCGTCGTCGTCGTCGTCGTCGTCGTCGTCGTCGTCGTCGTCGTCGTCGTCGTCGTCGTCGTCGTCGTCGTCGTCGTCGTCGTCGTCGTCGTCGTCGTCGTCGTCGTCGTCGTCGTCGTCGTCGTCGTCGTCGTCGTCGTCGTCGTCGTCGTCGTCGTCGTCGTCGTCGTCGTCGTCGTCGTCGTCGTCTACATTTTTACATTTTACATATTTACATGTTACATTTTAACATTTTTTATGATCAAGTCTTTCCCTTGCAACTGACCTGGTAGCCTCGTCTAGTATGAGGATGGATGGGATTTTCAGTAGAGCGCGGGCGATAGCTATCCTCTGTTTCTGGCCCCCAGACACGGTAACTCCTCTCTCCCCCAGAATGGTACTGTAGCCATCAGGGAACTGTCGGATAAAACTGTCAGCATTGGCCAGCCCAGCAGCCTCGTACACCTGTGACAAAGATTAATTAAATTAGTAATACCAAACTAGTGACGGGTAATACAAACAAAGTAACATAGAATCAAACTAGCTACCTTCTGAATACAGCAGTACTATAATCACTCAACCACCAAGCTGACATAAAAAACTTTTACTCATACCAGTACTCATAACGTTTTTAATATGTTACATTTTAACAAGTTACCTTTAAGCATGTTACATTTTAAAAGGTTACAATTTTACATGTTACATTTTTACATGTTACATTTTAATATGTTACATTTTAACACGTTACATTTAAGCATGTTACATTTTAAAATGTTACATTTTAACACGTTACATTTAACATGTTACATTTTAACTTCTTATATTTCCACATGTTACATTTTTACATGTTACATTTTTACATGTTACATTTTAACATGTTTTACGATCAAGTCATTCCCTTGCAACTGACCTGGTAGCCTCGTCTAGTATGAGGATGGATGGGATTTTCAGTAGAGCGCGGGCGATAGCTATCCTCTGTTTCTGGCCCCCAGACACGGTAACTCCTCTCTCCCCCAGAATGGTACTGTAGCCATCAGGGAACTGTCGGATAAAACTGTCAGCATTGGCCAGCCCAGCAGCCTCGTACACCTGTGACAAAGATTAATTAAATTAGTAATACCAAACTAGTGACGGGTAATACAAACAAAGTAACATAGAATCAAACTAGCTACCTTCTGAATACAGCAGTACTATAATCACTCAACCACCAAGCTGACATAAAAACTTTTACTCATACCAGTACTCATAACGTTTTTAATATGTTACATTTTAACAAGTTACCTTTAAGCATGTTACATTTTAAAAGGTTACAATTTTACATGTTACATTTTTACATGTTACATTTTAATATGTTACATTTTAACACGTTACATTTAAGCATGTTACATTTTAAAATGTTACATTTTAACACGTTACATTTCAACATGTTACATTTTAACTTCTTATATTTCCACATGTTACATTTTTACATGTTACATTTTAACATGTTTTACGATCAAGTCATTCCCTTGCAACTGACCTGGTAGCCTCGTCTAGTATGAGGATGGATGGGATTTTCAGTAGAGCGCGGGCGATAGCTATCCTCTGTTTCTGGCCCCCAGACACGGTAACTCCTCTCTCCCCCAGAATGGTACTGTAGCCATCAGGGAACTGTCGGATAAAACTGTCAGCATTGGCCAGCCCAGCAGCCTCATACACCTGTGACAAAGATTAATTAAATTAGTAATACCAAACTAGTGACAGGTAATACAAACAAAGTAACATAGAATCAAACCAGCTACCTTCTAATTACAAGGCGAGTAAAGCAGTACTATAATCACTCAACCACCAAGCTGACATAAAAACTTTTACTCATACCAGTACTCATAACGTTTTTAATGTGTTACATTTTAACAATTTACCTTTAAGCATGTTACATTTTAAAAGGTTACAATTTTACATGTTACATTTTTACATGTTACATTTTAATATGTTACATTTTAACAAGTTACATTTAAGCATGTTACATTTTAAAATGTTACATTTTAACACGTTACATTTTAACATGTTACATTTTAACTTCTTATATTTCCACATGTTACATTTTTACATGTTACATTTTAACATGTTTTACGATCAAGTCATTCCCTTGCAACTGACTTGGTAGCCTCGTCTAGTATGAGGATGGATGGGATTTTGACAGGTAATACAAACAAAGTAACATAGAATCAAACCAGCTACCTTCTGATTACAAGGCGAGTACAGCAGTACTATAATCACTCAACCACCAAGCTGACATAAAAACCGTCGTCGTCGTCGTCGTCGTCGTCGTCGTCGTCGTCGTCGTCGTCGTCGTCGTCGTCGTCGTCGTCGTCGTCGTCGTCGTCGTCGTCGTCGTCGTCGTCGTCGTCGTCGTCGTCGTCGTCGTCGTCGTCGTCGTCGTCGTCGTCGTCGTCGTCGTCGTCGTCGTCGTCGTCGTCGTCGTCGTCGTCGTCGTCGTCGTCGTCGTCGTCGTCGTCGTCGTCGTCGTCGTCGTCGTCGTCGTCGTCGTCGTCGTCGTCGTCGTCGTCGTCGTCGTCGTCGTCGTCGTCGTCGTCGTCGTCGTCGTCGTCGTCGTCGTCGTCGTCGTCGTCGTCGTCGTCGTCGTCGTCGTCGTCGTCGTCGTCGTCGTCGTCGTCGTTGTCGTCTACATTTTTACATTTTACATATTTACATGTTACATTTTAACATTTTTATGATCAAGTCTTTCCCTTGCAACTGACCTGGTAGCCTCGTCTAGTATGAGGATGGATGGGATTTTCAGTAGAGCGCGGGCGATAGCTATCCTCTGTTTCTGGCCCCCAGACACGGTAACTCCTCTCTCCCCCAGAATGGTACTGTAGCCATCAGGGAACTGTCGGATAAAACTGTCAGCATTGGCCAGCCCAGCAGCCTCGTACACCTGTGACAAAGATTAATTAAATTAGTAATACCAAACTAGTGACGGGTAATACAAACAAAGTAACATAGAATCAAACTAGCTACCTTCTGAATACAGCAGTACTATAATCACTCAACCACCAAGCTGACATAAAAAACTTTTACTCATACCAGTACTCATAACGTTTTTAATATGTTACATTTTAACAAGTTACCTTCTTTAAGCATGTTACATTTTAAAAGGTTACAATTTTACATGTTACATTTTTACATGTTACATTTTAATATGTTACATTTTAACACGTTACATTTAAGCATGTTACATTTTAAAATGTTACATTTTAACACGTTACATTTTAACATGTTACATTTTAACTTCTTATATTTCCACATGTTACATTTTTACATGTTACATTTTTACATGTTACATTTTAACATGTTTTACGATCAAGTCATTCCCTTGCAACTGACCTGGTAGCCTCGTCTAGTAGTATGAGGATGGATGGGATTTTCAGTAGAGCGCGGGCGATAGCTATCCTCTGTTTCTGGCCCCCAGACACGGTAACTCCTCTCTCCCCCAGAATGGTACTGTAGCCATCAGGGAACTGTCGGATAAAACTGTCAGCATTGGCCAGCCCAGCAGCCTCGTACACCTGTGACAAAGATTAATTAAATTAGTAATACCAAACTAGTGACGGGTAATACAAACAAAGTAACATAGAATCAAACTAGCTACCTTCTGAATACAGCAGTACTATAATCACTCAACCACCAAGCTGACATAAAAAACTTTTACTCATACCAGTACTCATAACGTTTTTAATATGTTACATTTTAACAAGTTACCTTTAAGCATGTTACATTTTAAAAGGTTACAATTTTACATGTTACATTTTTACATGTTACATTTTAATATGTTACATTTTAACACGTTACATTTAAGCATGTTACATTTTAAAATGTTACATTTTAACACGTTACATTTCAACATGTTACATTTTAACTTCTTATATTTCCACATGTTACATTTTTACATGTTACATTTTAACATGTTTTACGATCAAGTCATTCCCTTGCAACTGACCTGGTAGCCTCGTCTAGTATGAGGATGGATGGGATTTTCAGTAGAGCGCGGGCGATAGCTATCCTCTGTTTCTGGCCCCCAGACACGGTAAATCCTCTCTCCCCCAGAATGGTACTGTAGCCATCAGGGAACTGTCGGATAAAACTGTCAGCATTGGCCAGCCCAGCAGCCTCATACACCTGTGACAAAGATTAATTAAATTAGTAATACCAAACTAGTGACAGGTAATACAAACAAAGTAACATAGAATCAAACCAGCTACCTTCTAATTACAAGGCGAGTAAAGCAGTACTATAATCACTCAACCACCAAGCTGACATAAAAACTTTTACTCATACCAGTACTCATAACGTTTTTAATGTGTTACATTTTAACAATTTACCTTTAAGCATGTTACATTTTAAAAGGTTACAATTTTACATGTTACATTTTTACATGTTACATTTTAATATGTTACATTTTAACAAGTTACATTTAAGCATGTTACATTTTAAAATGTTACATTTTAACACGTTACATTTTAACATGTTACATTTTAACTTCTTATATTTCCACATGTTACATTTTTACATGTTACATTTTAACATGTTTTACGATCAAGTCATTCCCTTGCAACTGACTTGGTAGCCTCGTCTAGTATGAGGATGGATGGGATTTTGACAGGTAATACAAACAAAGTAACATAGAATCAAACCAGCTACCTTCTGATTACAAGGCGAGTACAGCAGTACTATAATCACTCAACCACCAAGCTGACATAAAAACCGTCGTCGTCGTCGTCGTCGTCGTCGTCGTCGTCGTCGTCGTCGTCGTCGTCGTCGTCGTCGTCGTCGTCGTCGTCGTCGTCGTCGTCGTCGTCGTCGTCGTCGTCGTCGTCGTCGTCGTCGTCGTCGTCGTCGTCGTCGTCGTCGTCGTCGTCGTCGTCGTCGTCGTCGTCGTCGTCGTCGTCGTCGTCGTCGTCGTCGTCGTCGTCGTCTACATTTTTACATTTTACATATTTACATGTTACATTTTAACATTTTTTATGATCAAGTCTTTCCCTTGCAACTGACCTGGTAGCCTCGTCTAGTATGAGGATGGATGGGATTTTCAGTAGAGCGCGGGCGATAGCTATCCTCTGTTTCTGGCCCCCAGACACGGTAACTCCTCTCTCCCCCAGAATGGTACTGTAGCCATCAGGGAACTGTCGGATAAAACTGTCAGCATTGGCCAGCCCAGCAGCCTCGTACACCTGTGACAAAGATTAATTAAATTAGTAATACCAAACTAGTGACGGGTAATACAAACAAAGTAACATAGAATCAAACTAGCTACCTTCTGAATACAGCAGTACTATAATCACTCAACCACCAAGCTGACATAAAAAACTTTTACTCATACCAGTACTCATAACGTTTTTAATATGTTACATTTTAACAAGTTACCTTTAAGCATGTTACATTTTAAAAGGTTACAATTTTACATGTTACATTTTTACATGTTACATTTTAATATGTTACATTTTAACACGTTACATTTAAGCATGTTACATTTTAAAATGTTACATTTTAACACGTTACATTTTAACATGTTACATTTTAACTTCTTATATTTCCACATGTTACATTTTTACATGTTACATTTTTACATGTTACATTTTAACATGTTTTACGATCAAGTCATTCCCTTGCAACTGACCTGGTAGCCTCGTCTAGTATGAGGATGGATGGGATTTTCAGTAGAGCGCGGGCGATAGCTATCCTCTGTTTCTGGCCCCCAGACACGGTAACTCCTCTCTCCCCCAGAATGGTACTGTAGCCATCAGGGAACTGTCGGATAAAACTGTCAGCATTGGCCAGCCCAGCAGCCTCGTACACCTGTGACAAAGATTAATTAAATTAGTAATACCAAACTAGTGACGGGTAATACAAACAAAGTAACATAGAATCAAACTAGCTACCTTCTGAATACAGCAGTACTATAATCACTCAACCACCAAGCTGACATAAAAAACTTTTACTCATACCAGTACTCATAACGTTTTTAATATGTTACATTTTAACAAGTTACCTTTAAGCATGTTACATTTTAAAAGGTTACAATTTTACATGTTACATTTTTACATGTTACATTTTAATATGTTACATTTTAACACGTTACATTTAAGCATGTTACATTTTAAAATGTTACATTTTAACACGTTACATTTCAACATGTTACATTTTAACTTCTTATATTTCCACATGTTACATTTTTACATGTTACATTTTAACATGTTTTACGATCAAGTCATTCCCTTGCAACTGACCTGGTAGCCTCGTCTAGTATGAGGATGGATGGGATTTTCAGTAGAGCGCGGGCGATAGCTATCCTCTGTTTCTGGCCCCCAGACACGGTAACTCCTCTCTCCCCCAGAATGGTACTGTAGCCATCAGGGAACTGTCGGATAAAACTGTCAGCATTGGCCAGCCCAGCAGCCTCATACACCTGTGACAAAGATTAATTAAATTAGTAATACCAAACTAGTGACAGGTAATACAAACAAAGTAACATAGAATCAAACCAGCTACCTTCTAATTACAAGGCGAGTAAAGCAGTACTATAATCACTCAACCACCAAGCTGACATAAAAACTTTTACTCATACCAGTACTCATAACGTTTTTAATGTGTTACATTTTAACAATTTACCTTTAAGCATGTTACATTTTAAAAGGTTACAATTTTACATGTTACATTTTTACATGTTACATTTTAATATGTTACATTTTAACAAGTTACATTTAAGCATGTTACATTTTAAAATGTTACATTTTAACACGTTACATTTTAACATGTTACATTTTAACTTCTTATATTTCCACATGTTACATTTTTACATGTTACATTTTAACATGTTTTACGATCAAGTCATTCCCTTGCAACTGACTTGGTAGCCTCGTCTAGTATGAGGATGGATGGGATTTTGACAGGTAATACAAACAAAGTAACATAGAATCAAACCAGCTACCTTCTGATTACAAGGCGAGTACAGCAGTACTATAATCACTCAACCACCAAGCTGACATAAAAACCGTCGTCTCGTCGTCGTCGTCGTCGTCGTCGTCGTCGTCGTCGTCGTCGTCGTCGTCGTCGTCGTCGTCGTCGTCGTCGTCGTCGTCGTCGTCGTCGTCGTCGTCGTCGTCGTCGTCGTCGTCGTCGTCGTCGTCGTCGTCGTCGTCGTCGTCGTCGTCGTCGTCGTCGTCGTCGTCGTCGTCGTCGTCGTCGTCGTCGTCGTCGTCGTCGTCGTCGTCGTCGTCGTCGTCGTCGTCGTCGTCGTCGTCGTCGTCGTCGTCGTCGTCGTCGTCGTCGTCGTCGTCGTCGTCGTCGTCGTCGTCGTCGTCGTCGTCGTCGTCGTCGTCGTCGTCGTCGTCGTCGTCGTCGTCGTCGTCGTCGTCGTCGTCGTCGTCGTCGTCGTCTACATTTTTACATTTTACATATTTACATGTTACATTTTAACATTTTTTATGATCAAGTCTTTCCCTTGCAACTGACCTGGTAGCCTCGTCTAGTATGAGGATGGATGGGATTTTCAGTAGAGCGCGGGCGATAGCTATCCTCTGTTTCTGGCCCCCAGACACGGTAACTCCTCTCTCCCCCAGAATGGTACTGTAGCCATCAGGGAACTGTCGGATAAAACTGTCAGCATTGGCCAGCCCAGCAGCCTCGTACACCTGTGACAAAGATTAATTAAATTAGTAATACCAAACTAGTGACGGGTAATACAAACAAAGTAACATAGAATCAAACTAGCTACCTTCTGAATACAGCAGTACTATAATCACTCAACCACCAAGCTGACATAAAAAACTTTTACTCATACCAGTACTCATAACGTTTTTAATATGTTACATTTTAACAAGTTACCTTTAAGCATGTTACATTTTAAAAGGTTACAATTTTACATGTTACATTTTTACATGTTACATTTTAATATGTTACATTTTAACACGTTACATTTAAGCATGTTACATTTTAAAATGTTACATTTTAACACGTTACATTTTAACATGTTACATTTTAACTTCTTATATTTCCACATGTTACATTTTTACATGTTACATTTTAACATGTTTTACGATCAAGTCATTCCCTTGCAACTGACCTGGTAGCCTCGTCTAGTATGAGGATGGATGGGATTTTCAGTAGAGCGCGGGCGATAGCTATCCTCTGTTTCTGGCCCCCAGACACGGTAACTCCTCTCTCCCCCAGAATGGTACTGTAGCCATCAGGGAACTGTCGGATAAAACTGTCAGCATTGGCCAGCCCAGCAGCCTCGTACACCTGTGACAAAGATTAATTAAATTAGTAATACCAAACTAGTGACGGGTAATACAAACAAAGTAACATAGAATCAAACTAGCTACCTTCTGAATACAGCAGTACTATAATCACTCAACCACCAAGCTGACATAAAAAACTTTTACTCATACCAGTACTCATAACGTTTTTAATATGTTACATTTTAACAAGTTACCTTTAAGCATGTTACATTTTAAAAGGTTACAATTTTACATGTTACATTTTTACATGTTACATTTTAATATGTTACATTTTAACACGTTACATTTAAGCATGTTACATTTTAAAATGTTACATTTTAACACGTTACATTTCAACATGTTACATTTTAACTTCTTATATTTCCACATGTTACATTTTTACATGTTACATTTTAACATGTTTTACGATCAAGTCATTCCCTTGCAACTGACCTGGTAGCCTCGTCTAGTATGAGGATGGATGGGATTTTCAGTAGAGCGCGGGCGATAGCTATCCTCTGTTTCTGGCCCCCAGACACGGTAACTCCTCTCTCCCCCAGAATGGTACTGTAGCCATCAGGGAACTGTCGGATAAAACTGTCAGCATTGGCCAGCCCAGCAGCCTCATACACCTGTGACAAAGATTAATTAAATTAGTAATACCAAACTAGTGACAGGTAATACAAACAAAGTAACATAGAATCAAACCAGCTACCTTCTAATTACAAGGCGAGTAAAGCAGTACTATAATCACTCAACCACCAAGCTGACATAAAAACTTTTACTCATACCAGTACTCATAACGTTTTTAATGTGTTACATTTTAACAATTTACCTTTAAGCATGTTACATTTTAAAAGGTTACAATTTTACATGTTACATTTTTACATGTTACATTTTAATATGTTACATTTTAACAAGTTACATTTAAGCATGTTACATTTTAAAATGTTACATTTTAACACGTTACATTTTAACATGTTACATTTTAACTTCTTATATTTCCACATGTTACATTTTTACATGTTACATTTTAACATGTTTTACGATCAAGTCATTCCCTTGCAACTGACTTGGTAGCCTCGTCTAGTATGAGGATGGATGGGATTTTGACAGGTAATACAAACAAAGTAACATAGAATCAAACCAGCTACCTTCTGATTACAAGGCGAGTACAGCAGTACTATAATCACTCAACCACCAAGCTGACATAAAAACCGTCGTCGTCGTCGTCGTCGTCGTCGTCGTCGTCGTCGTCGTCGTCGTCGTCGTCGTCGTCGTCGTCGTCGTCGTCGTCGTCGTCGTCGTCGTCGTCGTCGTCGTCGTCGTCGTCGTCGTCGTCGTCGTCGTCGTCGTCGTCGTCGTCGTCGTCGTCGTCGTCGTCGTCGTCGTCGTCGTCGTCGTCGTCGTCGTCGTCGTCGTCGTCGTCGTCGTCGTCGTCGTCGTCGTCGTCGTCGTCGTCGTCGTCGTCGTCGTCGTCGTCGTCGTCGTCGTCGTCGTCGTCGTCGTCGTCGTCGTCGTCGTCGTCGTCGTCGTCGTCGTCGTCGTCGTCGTCGTCGTCGTCGTCGTCGTCGTCGTCGTCGTCGTCGTCGTCGTCGTCGTCGTCGTCGTCGTCGTCGTCGTCGTCGTCGTCGTCGTCGTCGTCGTCGTCGTCGTCGTCGTCGTCGTCGTCGTCGTCGTCGTCGTCGTCGTCGTCGTCGTCGTCGTCGTCTACATTTTTACATTTTACATATTTACATGTTACATTTTAACATTTTTTATGATCAAGTCTTTCCCTTGCAACTGACCTGGTAGCCTCGTCTAGTATGAGGATGGATGGGATTTTCAGTAGAGCGCGGGCGATAGCTATCCTCTGTTTCTGGCCCCCAGACACGGTAACTCCTCTCTCCCCCAGAATGGTACTGTAGCCATCAGGGAACTGTCGGATAAAACTGTCAGCATTGGCCAGCCCAGCAGCCTCGTACACCTGTGACAAAGATTAATTAAATTAGTAATACCAAACTAGTGACGGGTAATACAAACAAAGTAACATAGAATCAAACTAGCTACCTTCTGAATACAGCAGTACTATAATCACTCAACCACCAAGCTGACATAAAAAACGTTTACTCATACCAGTACTCATAACGTTTTTAATATGTTACATTTTAACAAGTTACCTTTAAGCATGTTACATTTTAAAAGGTTACAATTTTACATGTTACATTTTTACATGTTACATTTTAATATGTTACATTTTAACACGTTACATTTAAGCATGTTACATTTTAAAATGTTACATTTTAACACGTTACATTTTAACATGTTACATTTTAACTTCTTATATTTCCACATGTTACATTTTTACATGTTACATTTTAACATGTTTTACGATCAAGTCATTCCCTTGCAACTGACCTGGTAGCCTCGTCTAGTATGAGGATGGATGGGATTTTCAGTAGAGCGCGGGCGATAGCTATCCTCTGTTTCTGGCCCCCAGACACGGTAACTCCTCTCTCCCCCAGAATGGTACTGTAGCCATCAGGGAACTGTCGGATAAAACTGTCAGCATTGGCCAGCCCAGCAGCCTCGTACACCTGTGACAAAGATTAATTAAATTAGTAATACCAAACTAGTGACAGGTAATACAAACAAAGTAACATAGAATCAAACTAGCTACCTTCTGAATACAGCAGTACTATAATCACTCAACCACCAAGCTGACATAAAAAACTTTTACTCATACCAGTACTCATAACGTTTTTAATATGTTACATTTTAACAAGTTACCTTTAAGCATGTTACATTTTAAAAGGTTACAATTTTACATGTTACATTTTTACATGTTACATTTTAATATGTTACATTTTAACACGTTACATTTAAGCATGTTACATTTTAAAATGTTACATTTTAACACGTTACATTTCAACATGTTACATTTTAACTTCTTATATTTCCACATGTTACATTTTTACATGTTACATTTTAACATGTTTTACGATCAAGTCATTCCCTTGCAACTGACCTGGTAGCCTCGTCTAGTATGAGGATGGATGGGATTTTCAGTAGAGCGCGGGCGATAGCTATCCTCTGTTTCTGGCCCCCAGACACGGTAACTCCTCTCTCCCCCAGAATGGTACTGTAGCCATCAGGGAACTGTCGGATAAAACTGTCAGCATTGGCCAGCCCAGCAGCCTCATACACCTGTGACAAAGATTAATTAAATTAGTAATACCAAACTAGTGACAGGTAATACAAACAAAGTAACATAGAATCAAACCAGCTACCTTCTAATTACAAGGCGAGTAAAGCAGTACTATAATCACTCAACCACCAAGCTGACATAAAAACTTTTACTCATACCAGTACTCATAACGTTTTTAATGTGTTACATTTTAACAATTTACCTTTAAGCATGTTACATTTTAAAAGGTTACAATTTTACATGTTACATTTTTACATGTTACATTTTAATATGTTACATTTTAACAAGTTACATTTAAGCATGTTACATTTTAAAATGTTACATTTTAACACGTTACATTTTAACATGTTACATTTTAACTTCTTATATTTCCACATGTTACATTTTTACATGTTACATTTTAACATGTTTTACGATCAAGTCATTCCCTTGCAACTGACTTGGTAGCCTCGTCTAGTATGAGGATGGATGGGATTTTGACAGGTAATACAAACAAAGTAACATAGAATCAAACCAGCTACCTTCTGATTACAAGGCGAGTACAGCAGTACTATAATCACTCAACCACCAAGCTGACATAAAAACCGTCGTCGTCGTCGTCGTCGTCGTCGTCGTCGTCGTCGTCGTCGTCGTCGTCGTCGTCGTCGTCGTCGTCGTCGTCGTCGTCGTCGTCGTCGTCGTCGTCGTCGTCGTCGTCGTCGTCGTCGTCGTCGTCGTCGTCGTCGTCGTCGTCGTCGTCGTCGTCGTCGTCGTCGTCGTCGTCGTCGTCGTCGTCGTCGTCGTCGTCGTCGTCGTCGTCGTCGTCGTCGTCGTCGTCGTCGTCGTCGTCGTCGTCGTCGTCGTCGTCGTCGTCGTCGTCGTCGTCGTCGTCTACATTTTTACATTTTACATATTTACATGTTACATTTTAACATTTTTTATGATCAAGTCTTTCACTTGCAACTGACCTGGTAGCCTCGTCTAGTATGAGGATGGATGGGATTTTCAGTAGAGCGCGGGCGATAGCTATCCTCTGTTTCTGGCCCCCAGACACGGTAACTCCTCTCTCCCCCAGAATGGTACTGTAGCCATCAGGGAACTGTCGGATAAAACTGTCAGCATTGGCCAGCCCAGCAGCCTCGTACACCTGTGACAAAGATTAATTAAATTAGTAATACCAAACTAGTGACGGGTAATACAAACAAAGTAACATAGAATCAAACTAGCTACCTTCTGAATACAGCAGTACTATAATCACTCAACCACCAAGCTGACATAAAAAACTTTTACTCATACCAGTACTCATAACGTTTTTCATAACGTTTTTAATATGTTACATTTTAACAAGTTACCTTTAAGCATGTTACATTTTAAAAGGTTACAATTTTACATGTTACATTTTTACATGTTACATTTTAATATGTTACATTTTAACACGTTACATTTAAGCATGTTACATTTTAAAATGTTACATTTTAACACGTTACATTTTAACATGTTACATTTTAACTTCTTATATTTCCACATGTTACATTTTTACATGTTACATTTTAACATGTTTTACGATCAAGTCATTCCCTTGCAACTGACCTGGTAGCCTCGTCTAGTATGAGGATGGATGGGATTTTCAGTAGAGCGCGGGCGATAGCTATCCTCTGTTTCTGGCCCCCAGACACGGTAACTCCTCTCTCCCCCAGAATGGTACTGTAGCCATCAGGGAACTGTCGGATAAAACTGTCAGCATTGGCCAGCCCAGCAGCCTCGTACACCTGTGACAAAGATTAATTAAATTAGTAATATCAAACTAGTGACGGGTAATACAAACAAAGTAACATAGAATCAAACTAGCTACCTTCTGAATACAGCAGTACTATAATCACTCAACCACCAAGCTGACATAAAAAACTTTTACTCATACCAGTACTCATAACGTTTTTAATATGTTACATTTTAACAAGTTACCTTTAAGCATGTTACATTTTAAAAGGTTACAATTTTACATGTTACATTTTTACATGTTACATTTTAATATGTTACATTTTAACACGTTACATTTAAGCATGTTACATTTTAAAATGTTACATTTTAACACGTTACATTTCAACATGTTACATTTTAACTTCTTATATTTCCACATGTTACATTTTTACATGTTACATTTTAACATGTTTTACGATCAAGTCATTCCCTTGCAACTGACCTGGTAGCCTCGTCTAGTATGAGGATGGATGGGATTTTCAGTAGAGCGCGGGCGATAGCTATCCTCTGTTTCTGGCCCCCAGACACGGTAACTCCTCTCTCCCCCAGAATGGTACTGTAGCCATCAGGGAACTGTCGGATAAAACTGTCAGCATTGGCCAGCCCAGCAGCCTCATACACCTGTGACAAAGATTAATTAAATTAGTAATACCAAACTAGTGACAGGTAATACAAACAAAGTAACATAGAATCAAACCAGCTACCTTCTAATTACAAGGCGAGTAAAGCAGTACTATAATCACTCAACCACCAAGCTGACATAAAAACTTTTACTCATACCAGTACTCATAACGTTTTTAATGTGTTACATTTTAACAATTTACCTTTAAGCATGTTACATTTTAAAAGGTTACAATTTTACATGTTACATTTTTACATGTTACATTTTAATATGTTACATTTTAACAAGTTACATTTAAGCATGTTACATTTTAAAATGTTACATTTTAACACGTTACATTTTAACATGTTACATTTTAACTTCTTATATTTCCACATGTTACATTTTTACATGTTACATTTTAACATGTTTTACGATCAAGTCATTCCCTTGCAACTGACTTGGTAGCCTCGTCTAGTATGAGGATGGATGGGATTTTGACAGGTAATACAAACAAAGTAACATAGAATCAAACCAGCTACCTTCTGATTACAAGGCGAGTACAGCAGTACTATAATCACTCAACCACCAAGCTGACATAAAAACCGTCGTCGTCGTCGTCGTCGTCGTCGTCGTCGTCGTCGTCGTCGTCGTCGTCGTCGTCGTCGTCGTCGTCGTCGTCGTCGTCGTCGTCGTCGTCGTCGTCGTCGTCGTCGTCGTCGTCGTCGTCGTCGTCGTCGTCGTCGTCGTCGTCGTCGTCGTCGTCGTCGTCGTCGTCGTCGTCGTCGTCGTCGTCGTCGTCGTCGTCGTCGTCGTCGTCGTCGTCGTCGTCGTCGTCGTCGTCGTCGTCGTCGTCGTCGTCGTCGTCGTCGTCGTCGTCGTCGTCTACATTTTTACATTTTACATATTTACATGTTACATTTTAACATTTTTTATGATCAAGTCTTTCCCTTGCAACTGACCTGGTAGCCTCGTCTAGTATGAGGATGGATGGGATTTTCAGTAGAGCGCGGGCGATAGCTATCCTCTGTTTCTGGCCCCCAGACACGGTAACTCCTCTCTCCCCCAGAATGGTACTGTAGCCATCAGGGAACTGTCGGATAAAACTGTCAGCATTGGCCAGCCCAGCAGCCTCGTACACCTGTGACAAAGATTAATTAAATTAGTAATACCAAACTAGTGACGGGTAATACAAACAAAGTAACATAGAATCAAACTAGCTACCTTCTGAATACAGCAGTACTATAATCACTCAACCACCAAGCTGACATAAAAAACTTTTACTCATACCAGTACTCATAACGTTTTTAATATGTTACATTTTAACAAGTTACCTTTAAGCATGTTACATTTTAAAAGGTTACAATTTTACATGTTACATTTTTACATGTTACATTTTAATATGTTACATTTTAACACGTTACATTTAAGCATGTTACATTTTAAAATGTTACATTTTAACACGTTACATTTTAACATGTTACATTTTAACTTCTTATATTTCCACATGTTACATTTTTACATGTTACATTTTAACATGTTTTACGATCAAGTCATTCCCTTGCAACTGACCTGGTAGCCTCGTCTAGTATGAGGATGGATGGGATTTTCAGTAGAGCGCGGGCGATAGCTATCCTCTGTTTCTGGCCCCCAGACACGGTAACTCCTCTCTCCCCCAGAATGGTACTGTAGCCATCAGGGAACTGTCGGATAAAACTGTCAGCATTGGCCAGCCCAGCAGCCTCGTACACCTGTGACAAAGATTAATTAAATTAGTAATACCAAACTAGTGACGGGTAATACAAACAAAGTAACATAGAATCAAACTAGCTACCTTCTGAATACAGCAGTACTATAATCACTCAACCACCAAGCTGACATAAAAAACTTTTACTCATACCAGTACTCATAACGTTTTTAATATGTTACATTTTAACAAGTTACCTTTAAGCATGTTACATTTTAAAAGGTTACAATTTTACATGTTACATTTTTACATGTTACATTTTAATATGTTACATTTTAACACGTTACATTTAAGCATGTTACATTTTAAAATGTTACATTTTAACACGTTACATTTCAACATGTTACATTTTAACTTCTTATATTTCCACATGTTACATTTTTACATGTTACATTTTAACATGTTTTACGATCAAGTCATTCCCTTGCAACTGACCTGGTAGCCTCGTCTAGTATGAGGATGGATGGGATTTTCAGTAGAGCGCGGGCGATAGCTATCCTCTGTTTCTGGCCCCCAGACACGGTAACTCCTCTCTCCCCCAGAATGGTACTGTAGCCATCAGGGAACTGTCGGATAAAACTGTCAGCATTGGCCAGCCCAGCAGCCTCATACACCTGTGACAAAGATTAATTAAATTAGTAATACCAAACTAGTGACAGGTAATACAAACAAAGTAACATAGAATCAAACCAGCTACCTTCTAATTACAAGGCGAGTAAAGCAGTACTATAATCACTCAACCACCAAGCTGACATAAAAACTTTTACTCATACCAGTACTCATAACGTTTTTAATGTGTTACATTTTAACAATTTACCTTTAAGCATGTTACATTTTAAAAGGTTACAATTTTACATGTTACATTTTTACATGTTACATTTTAATATGTTACATTTTAACAAGTTACATTTAAGCATGTTACATTTTAAAATGTTACATTTTAACACGTTACATTTTAACATGTTACATTTTAACTTCTTATATTTCCACATGTTACATTTTTACATGTTACATTTTAACATGTTTTACGATCAAGTCATTCCCTTGCAACTGACTTGGTAGCCTCGTCTAGTATGAGGATGGATGGGATTTTGACAGGTAATACAAACAAAGTAACATAGAATCAAACCAGCTACCTTCTGATTACAAGGCGAGTACAGCAGTACTATAATCACTCAACCACCAAGCTGACATAAAAACCGTCGTCGTCGTCGTCGTCGTCGTCGTCGTCGTCGTCGTCGTCGTCGTCGTCGTCGTCGTCGTCGTCGTCGTCGTCGTCGTCGTCGTCGTCGTCGTCGTCGTCGTCGTCGTCGTCGTCGTCGTCGTCGTCGTCGTCGTCGTCGTCGTCGTCGTCGTCGTCGTCGTCGTCGTCGTCGTCGTCGTCGTCGTCGTCGTCGTCTACATTTTTACATTTTACATATTTACATGTTACATTTTAACATTTTTTATGATCAAGTCTTTCCCTTGCAACTGACCTGGTAGCCTCGTCTAGTATGAGGATGGATGGGATTTTCAGTAGAGCGCGGGCGATAGCTATCCTCTGTTTCTGGCCCCCAGACACGGTAACTCCTCTCTCCCCCAGAATGGTACTGTAGCCATGAGGGAACTGTCGGATAAAACTGTCAGCATTGGCCAGCCCAGCAGCCTCGTACACCTGTGACAAAGATTAATTAAATTAGTAATACCAAACTAGTGACGGGTAATACAAACAAAGTAACATAGAATCAAACTAGCTACCTTCTGAATACAGCAGTACTATAATCACTCAACCACCAAGCTGACATAAAAAACTTTTACTCATACCAGTACTCATAACGTTTTTAATATGTTACATTTTAACAAGTTACCTTTAAGCATGTTACATTTTAAAAGGTTACAATTTTACATGTTACATTTTTACATGTTACATTTTAATATGTTACATTTTAACACGTTACATTTAAGCATGTTACATTTTAAAATGTTACATTTTAACACGTTACATTTTAACATGTTACATTTTAACTTCTTATATTTCCACATGTTACATTTTTACATGTTACATTTTAACATGTTTTACGATCAAGTCATTCCCTTGCAACTGACCTGGTAGCCTCGTCTAGTATGAGGATGGATGGGATTTTCAGTAGAGCGCGGGCGATAGCTATCCTCTGTTTCTGGCCCCCAGACACGGTAACTCCTCTCTCCCCCAGAATGGTACTGTAGCCATCAGGGAACTGTCGGATAAAACTGTCAGCATTGGCCAGCCCAGCAGCCTCGTACACCTGTGACAAAGATTAATTAAATTAGTAATATCAAACTAGTGACGGGTAATACAAACAAAGTAACATAGAATCAAACTAGCTACCTTCTGAATACAGCAGTACTATAATCACTCAACCACCAAGCTGACATAAAAAACTTTTACTCATACCAGTACTCATAACGTTTTTAATATGTTACATTTTAACAAGTTACCTTTAAGCATGTTACATTTTAAAAGGTTACAATTTTACATGTTACATTTTTACATGTTACATTTTAATATGTTACATTTTAACACGTTACATTTAAGCATGTTACATTTTAAAATGTTACATTTTAACACGTTACATTTCAACATGTTACATTTTAACTTCTTATATTTCCACATGTTACATTTTTACATGTTACATTTTAACATGTTTTACGATCAAGTCATTCCCTTGCAACTGACCTGGTAGCCTCGTCTAGTATGAGGATGGATGGGATTTTCAGTAGAGCGCGGGCGATAGCTATCCTCTGTTTCTGGCCCCCAGACACGGTAACTCCTCTCTCCCCCAGAATGGTACTGTAGCCATCAGGGAACTGTCGGATAAAACTGTCAGCATTGGCCAGCCCAGCAGCCTCATACACCTGTGACAAAGATTAATTAAATTAGTAATACCAAACTAGTGACAGGTAATACAAACAAAGTAACATAGAATCAAACCAGCTACCTTCTAATTACAAGGCGAGTAAAGCAGTACTATAATCACTCAACCACCAAGCTGACATAAAAACTTTTACTCATACCAGTACTCATAACGTTTTTAATGTGTTACATTTTAACAATTTACCTTTAAGCATGTTACATTTTAAAAGGTTACAATTTTACATGTTACATTTTTACATGTTACATTTTAATATGTTACATTTTAACAAGTTACATTTAAGCATGTTACATTTTAAAATGTTACATTTTAACACGTTACATTTTAACATGTTACATTTTAACTTCTTATATTTCCACATGTTACATTTTTACATGTTACATTTTAACATGTTTTACGATCAAGTCATTCCCTTGCAACTGACTTGGTAGCCTCGTCTAGTATGAGGATGGATGGGATTTTGACAGGTAATACAAACAAAGTAACATAGAATCAAACCAGCTACCTTCTGATTACAAGGCGAGTACAGCAGTACTATAATCACTCAACCACCAAGCTGACATAAAAACCGTCGTCGTCGTCGTCGTCGTCGTCGTCGTCGTCGTCGTCGTCGTCGTCGTCGTCGTCGTCGTCGTCGTCGTCGTCGTCGTCGTCGTCGTCGTCGTCGTCGTCGTCGTCGTCGTCGTCGTCGTCGTCGTCGTCGTCGTCGTCGTCGTCGCCGTCGTCGTCGTCGTCGTCGTCGTCGTCGTCGTCGTCGTCGTCGTCGTCTACATTTTTACATTTTACATATTTACATGTTACATTTTAACATTTTTTATGATCAAGTCTTTCCCTTGCAACTGACCTGGTAGCCTCGTCTAGTATGAGGATGGATGGGATTTTCAGTAGAGCGCGGGCGATAGCTATCCTCTGTTTCTGGCCCCCAGACACGGTAACTCCTCTCTCCCCCAGAATGGTACTGTAGCCATCAGGGAACTGTCGGATAAAACTGTCAGCATTGGCCAGCCCAGCAGCCTCGTACACCTGTGACAAAGATTAATTAAATTAGTAATACCAAACTAGTGACGGGTAATACAAACAAAGTAACATAGAATCAAACTAGCTACCTTCTGAATACAGCAGTACTATAATCACTCAACCACCAAGCTGACATAAAAAACTTTTACTCATACCAGTACTCATAACGTTTTTAATATGTTACATTTTAACAAGTTACCTTTAAGCATGTTACATTTTAAAAGGTTACAATTTTACATGTTACATTTTTACATGTTACATTTTAATATGTTACATTTTAACACGTTACATTTAAGCATGTTACATTTTAAAATGTTACATTTTAACACGTTACATTTTAACATGTTACATTTTAACTTCTTATATTTCCACATGTTACATTTTTACATGTTACATTTTAACATGTTTTACGATCAAGTCATTCCCTTGCAACTGACCTGGTAGCCTCGTCTAGTATGAGGATGGATGGGATTTTCAGTAGAGCGCGGGCGATAGCTATCCTCTGTTTCTGGCCCCCAGACACGGTAACTCCTCTCTCCCCCAGAATGGTACTGTAGCCATCAGGGAACTGTCGGATAAAACTGTCAGCATTGGCCAGCCCAGCAGCCTCGTACACCTGTGACAAAGATTAATTAAATTAGTAATATCAAACTAGTGACGGGTAATACAAACAAAGTAACATAGAATCAAACTAGCTACCTTCTGAATACAGCAGTACTATAATCACTCAACCACCAAGCTGACATAAAAAACTTTTACTCATACCAGTACTCATAACGTTTTTAATATGTTACATTTTAACAAGTTACCTTTAAGCATGTTACATTTTAAAAGGTTACAATTTTACATGTTACATTTTTACATGTTACATTTTAATATGTTACATTTTAACACGTTACATTTAAGCATGTTACATTTTAAAATGTTACATTTTAACACGTTACATTTCAACATGTTACATTTTAACTTCTTATATTTCCACATGTTACATTTTTACATGTTACATTTTAACATGTTTTACGATCAAGTCATTCCCTTGCAACTGACCTGGTAGCCTCGTCTAGTATGAGGATGGATGGGATTTTCAGTAGAGCGCGGGCGATAGCTATCCTCTGTTTCTGGCCCCCAGACACGGTAACTCCTCTCTCCCCCAGAATGGTACTGTAGCCATCAGGGAACTGTCGGATAAAACTGTCAGCATTGGCCAGCCCAGCAGCCTCATACACCTGTGACAAAGATTAATTAAATTAGTAATACCAAACTAGTGACAGGTAATACAAACAAAGTAACATAGAATCAAACCAGCTACCTTCTAATTACAAGGCGAGTAAAGCAGTACTATAATCACTCAACCACCAAGCTGACATAAAAACTTTTACTCATACCAGTACTCATAACGTTTTTAATGTGTTACATTTTAACAATTTACCTTTAAGCATGTTACATTTTAAAAGGTTACAATTTTACATGTTACATTTTTACATGTTACATTTTTACATGTTACATTTTAATATGTTACATTTTAACAAGTTACATTTAAGCATGTTACATTTTAAAATGTTACATTTTAACACGTTACATTTTAACATGTTACATTTTAACTTCTTATTTTTCCACATGTTACATTTTTACATGTTACATTTTAACATGTTTTACGATCAAGTCATTCCCTTGCAACTGACTTGGTAGCCTCGTCTAGTATGAGGATGGATGGGATTTTGACAGGTAATACAAACAAAGTAACATAGAATCAAACCAGCTACCTTCTGATTACAAGGCGAGTACAGCAGTACTATAATCACTCAACCACCAAGCTGACATAAAAACCGTCGTCGTCGTCGTCGTCGTCGTCGTCGTCGTCGTCGTCGTCGTCGTCGTCGTCGTCGTCGTCGTCGTCGTCGTCGTCGTCGTCGTCGTCGTCGTCGTCGTCGTCGTCGTCGTCGTCGTCGTCGTCGTCGTCGTCGTCGTCGTCGTCGTCGTCGTCGTCGTCGTCGTCGTCGTCGTCGTCGTCGTCGTCGTCGTCGTCGTCGTCGTCGTCGTCGTCGTCGTCGTCGTCGTCGTCGTCGTCGTCGTCGTCGTCGTCGTCGTCGTCGTCGTCGTCGTCGTCGTCGTCGTCGTCGTCGTCGTCGTCGTCGTCGTCGTCGTCGTCGTCGTCGTCGTCTACATTTTTACATTTTACATATTTACATGTTACATTTTAACATTTTTTATGATCAAGTCTTTCCCTTGCAACTGACCTGGTAGCCTCGTCTAGTATGAGGATGGATGGGATTTTCAGTAGAGCGCGGGCGATAGCTATCCTCTGTTTCTGGCCCCCAGACACGGTAACTCCTCTCTCCCCCAGAATGGTACTGTAGCCATCAGGGAACTGTCGGATAAAACTGTCAGCATTGGCCAGCCCAGCAGCCTCGTACACCTGTGACAAAGATTAATTAAATTAGTAATACCAAACTAGTGACGGGTAATACAAACAAAGTAACATAGAATCAAACTAGCTACCTTCTGAATACAGCAGTACTATAATCACTCAACCACCAAGCTGACATAAAAAACTTTTACTCATACCAGTACTCATAACGTTTTTAATATGTTACATTTTAACAAGTTACCTTTAAGCATGTTACATTTTAAAAGGTTACAATTTTACATGTTACATTTTTACATGTTACATTTTAATATGTTACATTTTAACACGTTACATTTAAGCATGTTACATTTTAAAATGTTACATTTTAACACGTTACATTTTAACATGTTACATTTTAACTTCTTATATTTCCACATGTTACATTTTTACATGTTACATTTTAACATGTTTTACGATCAAGTCATTCCCTTGCAACTGACCTGGTAGCCTCGTCTAGTATGAGGATGGATGGGATTTTCAGTAGAGCGCGGGCGATAGCTATCCTCTGTTTCTGGCCCCCAGACACGGTAACTCCTCTCTCCCCCAGAATGGTACTGTAGCCATCAGGGAACTGTCGGATAAAACTGTCAGCATTGGCCAGCCCAGCAGCCTCGTACACCTGTGACAAAGATTAATTAAATTAGTAATATCAAACTAGTGACGGGTAATACAAACAAAGTAACATAGAATCAAACTAGCTACCTTCTGAATACAGCAGTACTATAATCACTCAACCACCAAGCTGACATAAAAAACTTTTACTCATACCAGTACTCATAACGTTTTTAATATGTTACATTTTAACAAGTTACCTTTAAGCATGTTACATTTTAAAAGGTTACAATTTTACATGTTACATTTTTACATGTTACATTTTAATATGTTACATTTTAACACGTTACATTTAAGCATGTTACATTTTAAAATGTTACATTTTAACACGTTACATTTCAACATGTTACATTTTAACTTCTTATATTTCCACATGTTACATTTTTACATGTTACATTTTAACATGTTTTACGATCAAGTCATTCCCTTGCAACTGACCTGGTAGCCTCGTCTAGTATGAGGATGGATGGGATTTTCAGTAGAGCGCGGGCGATAGCTATCCTCTGTTTCTGGCCCCCAGACACGGTAACTCCTCTCTCCCCCAGAATGGTACTGTAGCCATCAGGGAACTGTCGGATAAAACTGTCAGCATTGGCCAGCCCAGCAGCCTCATACACCTGTGACAAAGATTAATTAAATTAGTAATACCAAACTAGTGACAGGTAATACAAACAAAGTAACATAGAATCAAACCAGCTACCTTCTAATTACAAGGCGAGTAAAGCAGTACTATAATCACTCAACCACCAAGCTGACATAAAAACTTTTACTCATACCAGTACTCATAACGTTTTTAATGTGTTACATTTTAACAATTTACCTTTAAGCATGTTACATTTTAAAAGGTTACAATTTTACATGTTACATTTTTACATGTTACATTTTTACATGTTACATTTTAATATGTTACATTTTAACAAGTTACATTTAAGCATGTTACATTTTAAAATGTTACATTTTAACACGTTACATTTTAACATGTTACATTTTAACTTCTTATATTTCCACATGTTACATTTTTACATGTTACATTTTAACATGTTTTACGATCAAGTCATTCCCTTGCAACTGACTTGGTAGCCTCGTCTAGTATGAGGATGGATGGGATTTTGACAGGTAATACAAACAAAGTAACATAGAATCAAACCAGCTACCTTCTGATTACAAGGCGAGTACAGCAGTACTATAATCACTCAACCACCAAGCTGACATAAAAACCGTCGTCGTCGTCGTCGTCGTCGTCGTCGTCGTCGTCGTCGTCGTCGTCGTCGTCGTCGTCGTCGTCGTCGTCGTCGTCGTCGTCGTCGTCGTCGTCGTCGTCGTCGTCGTCGTCGTCGTCGTCGTCGTCGTCGTCGTCGTCGTCGTCGTCGTCGTCGTCGTCGTCGTCGTCGTCGTCGTCGTCGTCGTCGTCGTCGTCGTCGTCGTCGTCGTCGTCGTCGTCGTCGTCGTCGTCGTCGTCGTCGTCGTCGTCGTCGTCGTCGTCGTCTACATTTTTACATTTTACATATTTACATGTTACATTTTAACATTTTTTATGATCAAGTCTTTCCCTTGCAACTGACCTGGTAGCCTCGTCTAGTATGAGGATGGATGGGATTTTCAGTAGAGCGCGGGCGATAGCTATCCTCTGTTTCTGGCCCCCAGACACGGTAACTCCTCTCTCCCCCAGAATGGTACTGTAGCCATCAGGGAACTGTCGGATAAAACTGTCAGCATTGGCCAGCCCAGCAGCCTCGTACACCTGTGACAAAGATTAATTATATTAGTAATACCAAACTAGTGACGGGTAATACAAACAAAGTAACATAGAATCAAACTAGCTACCTTCTGAATACAGCAGTACTATAATCACTCAACCACCAAGCTGACATAAAAAACTTTTACTCATACCAGTACTCATAACGTTTTTAATATGTTACATTTTAACAAGTTACCTTTAAGCATGTTACATTTTAAAAGGTTACAATTTTACATGTTACATTTTTACATGTTACATTTTAATATGTTACATTTTAACACGTTACATTTAAGCATGTTACATTTTAAAATGTTACATTTTAACACGTTACATTTTAACAAGTTACATTTTAACTTCTTATATTTCCACATGTTACATTTTTACATGTTACATTTTAACATGTTTTACGATCAAGTCATTCCCTTGCAACTGACCTGGTAGCCTCGTCTAGTATGAGGATGGATGGGATTTTCAGTAGAGCGCGGGCGATAGCTATCCTCTGTTTCTGGCCCCCAGACACGGTAACTCCTCTCTCCCCCAGAATGGTACTGTAGCCATCAGGGAACTGTCGGATAAAACTGTCAGCATTGGCCAGCCCAGCAGCCTCGTACACCTGTGACAAAGATTAATTAAATTAGTAATATCAAACTAGTGACGGGTAATACAAACAAAGTAACATAGAATCAAACTAGCTACCTTCTGAATACAGCAGTACTATAATCACTCAACCACCAAGCTGACATAAAAAACTTTTACTCATACCAGTACTCATAACGTTTTTAATATGTTACATTTTAACAAGTTACCTTTAAGCATGTTACATTTTAAAAGGTTACAATTTTACATGTTACATTTTTACATGTTACATTTTAATATGTTACATTTTAACACGTTACATTTAAGCATGTTACATTTTAAAATGTTACATTTTAACACGTTACATTTCAACATGTTACATTTTAACTTCTTATATTTCCACATGTTACATTTTTACATGTTACATTTTAACATGTTTTACGATCAAGTCATTCCCTTGCAACTGACCTGGTAGCCTCGTCTAGTATGAGGATGGATGGGATTTTCAGTAGAGCGCGGGCGATAGCTATCCTCTGTTTCTGGCCCCCAGACACGGTAACTCCTCTCTCCCCCAGAATGGTACTGTAGCCATCAGGGAACTGTCGGATAAAACTGTCAGCATTGGCCAGCCCAGCAGCCTCATACACCTGTGACAAAGATTAATTAAATTAGTAATACCAAACTAGTGACAGGTAATACAAACAAAGTAACATAGAATCAAACCAGCTACCTTCTAATTACAAGGCGAGTAAAGCAGTACTATAATCACTCAACCACCAAGCTGACATAAAAACTTTTACTCATACCAGTACTCATAACGTTTTTAATGTGTTACATTTTAACAATTTACCTTTAAGCATGTTACATTTTAAAAGGTTACAATTTTACATGTTACATTTTTACATGTTACATTTTTACATGTTACATTTTAATATGTTACATTTTAACAAGTTACATTTAAGCATGTTACATTTTAAAATGTTACATTTTAACACGTTACATTTTAACATGTTACATTTTAACTTCTTATATTTCCACATGTTACATTTTTACATGTTACATTTTAACATGTTTTACGATCAAGTCATTCCCTTGCAACTGACTTGGTAGCCTCGTCTAGTATGAGGATGGATGGGATTTTGACAGGTAATACAAACAAAGTAACATAGAATCAAACCAGCTACCTTCTGATTACAAGGCGAGTACAGCAGTACTATAATCACTCAACCACCAAGCTGACATAAAAACCGTCGTCGTCGTCGTCGTCGTCGTCGTCGTCGTCGTCGTCGTCGTCGTCGTCGTCGTCGTCGTCGTCGTCGTCGTCGTCGTCGTCGTCGTCGTCGTCGTCGTCGTCGTCGTCGTCGTCGTCGTCGTCGTCGTCGTCGTCGTCGTCGTCGTCGTCGTCGTCGTCGTCGTCGTCGTCGTCGTCGTCGTCGTCGTCGTCGTCGTCGTCGTCGTCGTCGTCGTCGTCGTCGTCGTCGTCGTCGTCGTCGTCGTCGTCGTCGTCGTCGTCGTCGTCGTCGTCGTCGTCGTCGTCGTCGTCGTCGTCGTCGTCGTCGTCGTCGTCGTCGTCGTCGTCGTCGTCGTCGTCGTCGTCGTCGTCGTCGTCGTCGTCGTCGTCGTCGTCGTCGTCGTCGTCGTCGTCGTCGTCGTCGTCGTCGTCGTCGTCGTCGTCGTCGTCGTCGTCGTCGTCGTCGTCGTCGTCGTCGTCGTCGTCGTCGTCGTCGTCGTCGTCGTCGTCGTCGTCGTCGTCGTCGTCGTCGTCGTCGTCGTCGTCGTCGTCGTCGTCGTCGTCGTCGTCGTCGTCGTCGTCGTCGTCGTCGTCGTCGTCGTCGTCGTCGTCGTCGTCGTCGTCGTCGTCGTCGTCGTCGTCGTCGTCGTCGTCGTCGTCGTCGTCGTCGTCGTCGTCGTCGTCGTCGTCGTCGTCGTCGTCGTCGTCGTCGTCGTCGTCGTCGTCGTCGTCTACATTTTTACATTTTACATATTTACATGTTACATTTTAACATTTTTTATGATCAAGTCTTTCCCTTGCAACTGACCTGGTAGCCTCGTCTAGTATGAGGATGGATGGGATTTTCAGTAGAGCGCGGGCGATAGCTATCCTCTGTTTCTGGCCCCCAGACACGGTAACTCCTCTCTCCCCCAGAATGGTACTGTAGCCATCAGGTAACTGTCGGATAAAACTGTCAGCATTGGCCAGCCCAGCAGCCTCGTACACCTGTGACAAAGATTAATTAAATTAGTAATACCAAACTAGTGACGGGTAATACAAACAAAGTAACATAGAATCAAACTAGCTACCTTCTGAATACAGCAGTACTATAATCACTCAACCACCAAGCTGACATAAAAAACTTTTACTCATACCAGTACTCATAACGTTTTTAATATGTTACATTTTAACAAGTTACCTTTAAGCATGTTACATTTTAAAAGGTTACAATTTTACATGTTACATTTTTACATGTTACATTTTAATATGTTACATTTTAACACGTTACATTTAAGCATGTTACATTTTAAAATGTTACATTTTAACACGTTACATTTTAACATGTTACATTTTAACTTCTTATATTTCCACATGTTACATTTTTACATGTTACATTTTAACATGTTTTACGATCAAGTCATTCCCTTGCAACTGACCTGGTAGCCTCGTCTAGTATGAGGATGGATGGGATTTTCAGTAGAGCGCGGGCGATAGCTATCCTCTGTTTCTGGCCCCCAGACACGGTAACTCCTCTCTCCCCCAGAATGGTACTGTAGCCATCAGGGAACTGTCGGATAAAACTGTCAGCATTGGCCAGCCCAGCAGCCTCGTACACCTGTGACAAAGATTAATTAAATTAGTAATACCAAACTAGTGACGGGTAATACAAACAAAGTAACATAGAATCAAACTAGCTACCTTCTGAATACAGCAGTACTATAATCACTCAACCACCAAGCTGACATAAAAAACTTTTACTCATACCAGTACTCATAACGTTTTTAATATGTTACATTTTAACAAGTTACCTTTAAGCATGTTACATTTTAAAAGGTTACAATTTTACATGTTACATTTTTACATGTTACATTTTAATATGTTACATTTTAACACGTTACATTTAAGCATGTTACATTTTAAAATGTTACATTTTAACACGTTACATTTTAACATGTTACATTTTAACTTCTTATATTTCCACATGTTACATTTTTACATGTTACATTTTAACATGTTTTACGATCAAGTCATTCCCTTGCAACTGACCTAGTAGCCTCGTCTAGTATGAGGATGGATGGGATTTTCAGTAGAGCGCGGGCGATAGCTATCCTCTGTTTCTGGCCCCCAGACACGGTAACTCCTCTCTCCCCCAGAATGGTACTGTAGCCATCAGGGAACTGTCGGATAAAACTGTCAGCATTGGCCAGCCCAGCAGCCTCGTACACCTGTGACAAAGATTAATTAAATTAGTAATATCAAACTAGTGACGGGTAATACAAACAAAGTAACATAGAATCAAACTAGCTACCTTCTGAATACAGCAGTACTATAATCACTCAACCACCAAGCTGACATAAAAAACTTTTACTCATACCAGTACTCATAACGTTTTTAATATGTTACATTTTAACAAGTTACCTTTAAGCATGTTACATTTTAAAAGGTTACAATTTTACATGTTACATTTTTACATGTTACATTTTAATATGTTACATTTTAACACGTTACATTTAAGCATGTTACATTTTAAAATGTTACATTTTAACACGTTACATTTCAACATGTTACATTTTAACTTCTTATATTTCCACATGTTACATTTTTACATGTTACATTTTAACATGTTTTACGATCAAGTCATTCCCTTGCAACTGACCTGGTAGCCTCGTCTAGTATGAGGATGGATGGGATTTTCAGTAGAGCGCGGGCGATAGCTATCCTCTGTTTCTGGCCCCCAGACACGGTAACTCCTCTCTCCCCCAGAATGGTACTGTAGCCATCAGGGAACTGTCGGATAAAACTGTCAGCATTGGCCAGCCCAGCAGCCTCATACACCTGTGACAAAGATTAATTAAATTAGTAATACCAAACTAGTGACAGGTAATACAAACAAAGTAACATAGAATCAAACCAGCTACCTTCTAATTACAAGGCGAGTAAAGCAGTACTATAATCACTCAACCACCAAGCTGACATAAAAACTTTTACTCATACCAGTACTCATAACGTTTTTAATGTGTTACATTTTAACAATTTACCTTTAAGCATGTTACATTTTAAAAGGT
>NW_026543415.1:0-30360 GCF_028750875.1 Macrosteles quadrilineatus
TACACACTTGTACAGCCTTGTACACAATTGTACAACCTTGTACACACTTGTACAACCTTGTACACACTTGTACAACCTTGTACACAATTGTACAAGCTTGTACACACTTGTACAACATTGTACACACTTGTACAACCTTGTCACACTTGTACAACCTTGTACACACTTGTACAACCTTGTACACACTTGTACAACCTTGTACACACTTGTACAACCTTGTACACACTGTACAACCTTGTACACACTTGTACAACCTTGTACACACTTGTACATCTTGTCACCCTTGTACAAACTTGTACATCCATGTACACACTTGTACAACCTTGTACAAACTTGTACAACTTGTATCAAACTTGTACATCCTTGTACACGATTGTTCACCCTTGTACACACTTGTACAACCTTGTACACACTTGTACAACCTGATACACAATTGTACAACCTTGTACACACTTGTACAACCTTGTACACACTTGTACAACCTTGTACACACTTGTACAACCTTGTACACACTTGTACAACCTTGTACACACTTGTACAGCCTTGTACACAATTGTAACAACCTTGTACACACTTGTACAACCTTGTACACACTTGTACAACCTTGTAACACAATTGTACAGTACACGCTTGTACAACCTTGTACACACTTGTACAGCCTTGTACAAAATTGTACAACCTTGTACACACTTGTACAGCCTTGTACACAATTGTACAACCTTGTACACACTTGTACAACCTTGTACACCCTTGTACAAACTTTTAAACATCGTACACACTTGTACACCCTTGTACAAACTTTTACATCCTTGTACACACTTGTACAACCTTGTACACACTTGTACAATCTTGTACACACTTGTACAGCCTTGTACACAATTGTACAACCTTGTACACACTTGTACAGCCTTGTACACAATTGTACAACCTTGTACACACTTGTACAACCTTGTACACCCTTGTACACACTTTTACTTATCGTACACACTTGTACACCCTTGTACAAACTTGTACATCCTTGTACACACTTGTACAACCTTGTACAAACTTGTACATCCTTGTACACGATTTTACACCCTTGTACACACTTGTACAACCTTGTAAAAACTTGTACAACCTTGTACACACTTGTACACCCTTGTACACACTTGTACAAGCTTGTACACACTTGTACAACCTTGTACACACTTGTACACCCTTGTACACACATGTACAACCTTGTACACAACTTGTACAACCTTGTACACACTTGTACAACCTTGTAAAACTTGTACACCCTTGTACAAACTTGTACACCCCTGTACACACTTGTACACATTTGTACACACTTGTACACCCTTGTACACACTTGTACAACCTTGTACAAACTTATACAATCTTGTACACACTTGTACAACCCAGTACCCAACTTGTACAACCTTGTACACACTTGTACAACCTTGTAAAACTTGTACACCCTTGTACAAACTTGTACACCCCTGTACACACTTGTACACATTTGTACACACTTGTACACCCTTGTACACACTTGTACAACCTTGTACAAACTTATACAATCTTGTACACACTTGTACAACCCAGTACACACTTGTACAATCTTGTACAAACTTGTACATCCTTGTACACGATTGTACACCCTTGTACACACTTGTACAACCTTGTACACACTTGTACAACCTTGTACACAATTGTACAACCTTGTACACACTTGTACAACCTTGTACACACTTGTACAACCTGATACACAATTGTACAACCTTGTACACACTTGTACAACCTTGTACACACTTGTACAACCTTGTACACACTTGTACAACCTTGTACACACTTGTACAACCTTGTACACACTTGTACAGCCTTGTACACAATTGTACAACCTTGTACACACTTGTACAACCTTGTACACACTTGTACAACCTTGTACACAATTGTACAGCCTTGTACACGCTTGTACAACCTTGTACACACTTGTACAGCCTTGTACAAAATTGTACAACCTTGTACACACTTGTACAGCCTTGTACACAATTGTACAACCTTGTACACACTTGTACAACCTTGTACACCCTTGTACAAACTTTTAAACATCGTACACACTTGTACACCCTTGTACAAACTTTTACATCCTTGTACACACTTGTACAACCTTGTACACACTTGTACAATCTTGTACACACTTGTACAGCCTTGTACACAATTGTACAACCTTGTACACACTTGTACAGCCTTGTACACAATTGTACAACCTTGTACACACTTGTACAACCTTGTACACCCTTGTACACACTTTTACTTATCGTACACACTTGTACACCCTTGTACAAACTTGTACATCCTTGTACACACTTGTACAACCTTGTACAAACTTGTACATCCTTGTACACGATTTTACACCCTTGTACACACTTGTACAACCTTGTAAAAACTTGTACAACCTTGTACACACTTGTACACCCTTGTACACACTTGTACAAGCTTGTACACACTTGTACAACCTTGTACACACTTGTACACCCTTGTACACACATGTACAACCTTGTACACAACTTGTACAACCTTGTACACACTTGTACAACCTTGTAAAACTTGTACACCCTTGTACAAACTTGTACACCCCTGTACACACTTGTACACATTTGTACACACTTGTACACCCTTGTACACACTTGTACAACCTTGTACAAACTTATACAATCTTGTACACACTTGTACAACCCAGTACACAACTTGTACAACCTTGTACACACTTGTACAACCTTGTAAAACTTGTACACCCTTGTACAAACTTGTACACCCCTGTACACACTTGTACACATTTGTACACACTTGTACACCCTTGTACACACTTGTACAACCTTGTACAAACTTATACAATCTTGTACACACTTGTACAACCCAGTACACACTTGTACAATCTTGTACAAACTTGTACATCCTTGTACACGATTGTACACCCTTGTACACACTTGTACAACCTTGTACACACTTGTACAACCTTGTACACAATTGTACAACCTTGTACACACTTGTACAACCTTGTACACACTTGCACAACTTTGTACACACTTGTACAGTCTTGTACACAATTGTACAACCTTGTACACACTTGTACAACCTTGTACACACTTGTACAACCTTGTACACAATTGTACAGCCTTGTACACACTTGTACAACCTTGTACACACTTGTACAGCCTTGTACACAATTGTACAACCTTGTACACACTTGTACAACCTTGTACACACTTGTACAACCTTGTACACAATTGTACAGCCTTGTACACACTTGTACACACTTGTACAACCTTGTAAAAACTTGTACGCCCTTGTACACACTTGTACAACCTTGTACAACCTTGTACACACTTGTACAGCCTTGTACACAATTGTACATACTTGTACACACTCGTACAACCTTGTACACAATTGTACAACCTCGTACACACTTATACAACCTTGTACACACTTGTACAACCTTGTACACACTTGTACAACCTTGTACACACTTGTACAACCTTGTACACACTTGTACAACCTTTTACACACTTGTACAGCCTTGTACACAATTGTACAGCCTTGTACACAATTGTACAACCTTGTACACACTTGTACAGCCTTGTACACAATTGTACAACCTTGTACACACTTGTACAACCTTGTACACCCTTGTACACACTTTTACTTATCGTACACACTTGTACACCCTTGTACAAACTTGTACATCCTTGTACACACTTGTACAACCTTGTACAAACTTGTACATCCTTGTACACGATTTTACACCCTTGTACACACTTGTACAACCTTGTAAAAACTTGTACAACCTTGTACACACTTGTACACCCTTGTACACACTTGTACAAGCTTGTACACACTTGTACAACCATGTACACACTTGTACAACCTTGTACACACTTGTACAACCTTGTACACACTTGTACAACCTTGTACACACTTGTACAACCTTGTACACACTTGTACAACCTTGTACACACTTGTACAACCTTGTACACACTTGTACAACCTTGTACACGTTTGTACAACCTTGTACACACTTGTACAGCCTTGTACACAATTGTACAACCTTGTACACACTTGTACAGCCTTGTACACAATTGTAAAACCTTGTACACACTTGTACAACCTTGTACACCCTTGTACACACTTTTACTTATCGTACACACTTGTACACCCTTGTACAAACTTGTACATCCTTGTACACACTTGTACAACCTTGTACAAAATTGTACAAACTTGTACATCCTTGTACACGATTTTACACCCTTGTACACACTTGTACAACCTTGTAAAAACTTGTACAACCTTGTACACACTTGTACACCCTTGTACACACTTGTACAAGCTTGTACACACTTGTACAAGCTTGTACACACTTGTACAAGCTTGTACACACTTGTACAAGGTTGTACACACTTGTACAACATTGTACACACTTGTACAACCTTGTACACACTTGTACAACCTTGTACACACTTGTACAACCTTGTACACATTTGTACAACCTTGTACACACTTGTACAACCTTGTACACACTTGTACAACCTTGTACACACTTGTACAACCTTGTACACACTTGTACAACCTTGTACACACTTGTACAACCTTGTACACACTTGTACAACCTTGTACACACTTGTACAACCTTGTACACACTTGTACAACCTTGTACAAACTTGTACATCCTTGTACACGATTTTACACCCTTGTACACACTTGTACAACCTTGTAAAAACTTGTACAACCTTGTACACACTTGTACACCCTTGTACACACTTGTACAAGCTTGTACACACTTGTACAACCTTGTACACACTTGTACACCCTTGTACACACATGTACAACCTTGTACACAACTTGTACAACCTTGTACACACTTGTACAACCTTGTAAAACTTGTACACCCTTGTACAAACTTGTACACCCCTGTACACACTTGTACACATTTGTACACACTTGTACACCCTTGTACACACTTGTACAACCTTGTACAAACTTATACAATCTTGTACACACTTGTACAACCCAGTACACAACTTGTACAACCTTGTACACACTTGTACAACCTTGTAAAACTTGTACACCCTTGTACATACTTGTACACCCCTGTACAAACTTGTACACATTTGTACACACTTGTACACCCTTGTACACACTTGTACAACCTTGTACAAACTTATACAATCTTGTACACACTTGTACAACCCAGTACACACTTGTACAATCTTGTACAAACTTGTACATCCTTGTACACGATTGTACACCCTTGTACACACTTGTACAACCTTGTACACACTTGTACAACCTTGTACACAATTGTACAACCTTGTACACACTTGTACAACCTTGTACACACTGGCACAACTTTGTACACACTTGTACAGTCTTGTACACAATTGTACAACCTTGTACACACTTGTACAACCTTGTACACACTTGTACAACCTTGTACACAATTGTACAGCCTTGTACACACTTGTACAACCTTGTACACACTTGTACAGCCTTGTACACAATTGTACAACCTTGTACACACTTGTACAACCTTGTACACACTTGTACAACCTTGTACACAATTGTACAGCCTTGTACACACTTGTACACACTTGTACAACCTTGTAAAAACTTGTACGCCCTTGTACACACTTGTACAACCTTGTACAACCTTGTACACACTTGTACAGCCTTGTACACAATTGTACATACTTGTACACACTTGTACAACCTTGTACACAATTGTACAACCTCGTACACACTTATACAACCTTGTACACACTTGTACAACCTTGTACACACTTGTACAACCTTGTACACACTTGTACAACCTTTTACACACTTGTACAGCCTTGTACACAATTGTACAGCCTTGTACACAATTGTACAACCTTGTACACACTTGTACAGCCTTGTACACAATTGTACAACCTTGTACACACTTGTACAACCTTGTACACCCTTGTACACACTTTTACTTATCGTACACACTTGTACACCCTTGTACAAACTTGTACATCCTTGTACACACTTGTACAACCTTGTACAAACTTGTACATCCTTGTACACGATTTTACACCCTTGTACACACTTGTACAACCTTGTAAAAACTTGTACAACCTTGTACACACTTGTACACCCTTGTACACACTTGTACAAGCTTGTACACACTTGTACAACCATGTACACACTTGTACAACCTTGTACACACTTGTACAACCTTGTACACACTTGTACAACCTTGTACACACTTGTACAACCTTGTACACACTTGTACAACCTTGTACACACTTGTACAACCTTGTACACACTTGTACAACCTTGTACACACTTGTACAGCCTTGTACACAATTGTACAACCTTGTACACACTTGTACAGCCTTGTACACAATTGTAAAACCTTGTACACACTTGTACAACCTTGTACACCCTTGTACACACTTTTACTTATCGTACACACTTGTACACCCTTGTACAAACTTGTACATCCTTGTACACACTTGTACAACCTTGTACAAAATTGTACAAACTTGTACATCCTTGTACACGATTTTACACCCTTGTACACACTTGTACAACCTTGTAAAAACTTGTACAACCTTGTACACACTTGTACACCCTTGTACACACTTGTACAAGCTTGTACACACTTGTACAAGCTTGTACACACTTGTACAAGCTTGTACACACTTGTACAAGGTTGTACACACTTGTACAACATTGTACACACTTGTACAACCTTGTACACACTTGTACAACCTTGTACACACTTGTACAACCTTGTACACACTTGTACAACCTTGTACACATTTGTACAACCTTGTACACACTTGTACAACCTTGTACACACTTGTACAACCTTGTACACACTTGTACAACCTTGTACACACTTGTACAACCTTGTACACACTTGTACAACCTTGTACACACTTGTACAACCTTGTACACACTTGTACAACCTTGTACACACTTGTACAACCTTTTACACACTTGTACAACCTTGTACACAATTGTACAGCCTTGTACACACTTGTACACACTTGTACAACCTTGTAAAAACTTGTACGCCCTTGTACACACTTGTACAACCTTGTACAACCTTGTACACACTTGTACAACCTTGTACACACTTGTACAACCTTGTACACACTTGTACAACCTTGTACACACTTGTACAACCTTGTACACACTTGTACAACCTTGTACACACTTGTACAACCTTGTACACATTTGTACAACCTTGTACACACTTGTACAACCTTGTACACACTTGTACAACCTTGTACACACTTGTACAACCTTGTACACAATTGTACAGCCTTGTACACACTTGTACAACCTTGTACACACTTGTACAGCCTTGTACACAATTGTACAACCTTGTACACACTTGTACAACCTTGTACACACTTGTACAACCTTGTACACACTTGTACAACCTTGTACACACTTGTACAACCTTGTACACGTTTGTACAACCTTGTACACACTTGTACAGCCTTGTACACGTTTGTACAACCTTGTACACACTTGTACAGCCTTGTACACAATTGTACAACCTTGTACACACTTGTACAGCCTTGTACACAATTGTAAAACCTTGTACACACTTGTACAACCTTGTACACCCTTGTAAACACTTTTACTTATCGTACACACTTGTACACCCTTGTACAAAATTGTACAAACTTGTACATCCTTGTACACGATTTTACACCCTTGTACACACTTGTACAACCTTGTAAAAACTTGTACAACCTTGTACACACTTGTACACCCTTGTACACACTTGTACAAGCTTGTACACACTTGTACAAGCTTGTACACACTTGTACAAGCTTGTACACACTTGTACAAGGTTGTACACACTTGTACAACATTGTACACACTTGTACAACCTTGTACACACTTGTACAACCTTGTACACACTTGTACAACCTTGTACACATTTGTACAACCTTGTACACACTTGTACAACCTTGTACACACTTGTACAACCTTGTACACACTTGTACAACCTTGTACACACTTGTACAACCTTGTACACACTTGTACAACCTTGTACACACTTGTACAACCTTGTACACACTTGTACAACCTTGTACAAACTTGTACATCCTTGTACACGATTTTACACCCTTGTACACACTTGTACAACCTTGTAAAAACTTGTACAACCTTGTACACACTTGTACACCCTTGTACACACTTGTACAACCTTGTACACACTTGTACACCCTTGTACACACTTGTACAAGCTTGTACACACTTGTACAACCTTGTACACACTTGTACACCCTTGTACACACATGTACAACCTTGTACACAACTTGTACAACCTTGTACACACTTGTACAACCTTGTAAAACTTGTACACCCTTGTACAAACTTGTACACCCCTGTACACACTTGTACACATTTGTACACACTTGTACACCCTTGTACACACTTGTACAACCTTGTACAAACTTATACAATCTTGTACACACTTGTACAACCCAGTACACAACTTGTACAACCTTGTACACACTTGTACAACCTTGTACAACTTGTACACCCTTGTACAAACTTGTACACCCCTGTACAAACTTGTACACATTTGTACACACTTGTACACCCTTGTACACACTTGTACAACCTTGTACAAACTTATACAATCTTGTACACACTTGTACAACCCAGTACACACTTGTACAATCTTGTACAAACTTGTACATCCTTGTACACGATTGTACACCCTTGTACACACTTGTACAACCTTGTACACACTTGTACAACCTTGTACACAATTGTACAACCTTGTACACACTTGTACAACCTTGTACACACTGGCACAACTTTGTACACACTTGTACAGTCTTGTACACAATTGTACAACCTTGTACACACTTGTACAACCTTGTACACACTTGTACAACCTTGTACACAATTGTACAGCCTTGTACACACTTGTACAACCTTGTACACACTTGTACAGCCTTGTACACAATTGTACAACCTTGTACACACTTGTACAACCTTGTACACACTTGTACAACCTTGTACACAATTGTACAGCCTTGTACACACTTGTACACACTTGTACAACCTTGTAAAAACTTGTACGCCCTTGTACACACTTGTACAACCTTGTACAACCTTGTACACACTTGTACAGCCTTGTACACAATTGTACATACTTGTACACACTTGTACAACCTTGTACACAATTGTACAACCTCGTACACACTTATACAACCTTGTACACACTTGTACAACCTTGTACACACTTGTACAACCTTGTACACACTTGTACAACCTTTTACACACTTGTACAGCCTTGTACACAATTGTACAGCCTTGTACACAATTGTACAACCTTGTACACACTTGTACAGCCTTGTACACAATTGTACAACCTTGTACACACTTGTACAACCTTGTACACCCTTGTACACACTTTTACTTATCGTACACACTTGTACACCCTTGTACAAACTTGTACATCCTTGTACACACTTGTACAACCTTGTACAAACTTGTACATCCTTGTACACGATTTTACACCCTTGTACACACTTGTACAACCTTGTAAAAACTTGTACAACCTTGTACACACTTGTACACCCTTGTACACACTTGTACAAGCTTGTACACACTTGTACAACCATGTACACACTTGTACAACCTTGTACACACTTGTACAACCTTGTACACACTTGTACAACCTTGTACACACTTGTACAACCTTGTACACACTTGTACAACCTTGTACACACTTGTACAACCTTGTACACACTTGTACAACCTTGTACACACTTGTACAGCCTTGTACACAATTGTACAACCTTGTACACACTTGTACAGCCTTGTACACAATTGTAAAACCTTGTACACACTTGTACAACCTTGTACACCCTTGTACACACTTTTACTTATCGTACACACTTGTACACCCTTGTACAAACTTGTACATCCTTGTACACACTTGTACAACCTTGTACAAAATTGTACAAACTTGTACATCCTTGTACACGATTTTACACCCTTGTACACACTTGTACAACCTTGTAAAAACTTGTACAACCTTGTACACACTTGTACACCCTTGTACACACTTGTACAAGCTTGTACACACTTGTACAAGCTTGTACACACTTGTACAAGCTTGTACACACTTGTACAAGGTTGTACACACTTGTACAACATTGTACACACTTGTACAACCTTGTACACACTTGTACAACCTTGTACACACTTGTACAACCTTGTACACACTTGTACAACCTTGTACACATTTGTACAACCTTGTACACACTTGTACAACCTTGTACACACTTGTACAACCTTGTACACACTTGTACAACCTTGTACACACTTGTACAACCTTGTACACACTTGTACAACCTTGTACACACTTGTACAACCTTGTACACACTTGTACAACCTTGTACACACTTGTACAACCTTTTACACACTTGTACAACCTTGTACACACTTGTACAACCTTGTACACACTTGTACAGCCTTGTACACAATTGTACAACCTTGTACACACTTGTACAACCTTGTACACACTTGTACAACCTTGTACACAATTGTACAAGGTTGTACACACTTGTACAACATTGTACACACTTGTACAACCTTGTACACACTTGTACAACCTTGTACACACTTGTACAACCTTGTACACACTTGTACAACCTTGTACACACTTGTACAACCTTGTACACACTTGTACAACCTTGTACACACTTGTACAACCTTGTACACACTTGTACAACCTTGTGCACCCTTGTACAAACTTGTACATCCATGTACACACTTGTACAACCTTGTACAAACTTGTACAAACTTGTACAAACTTGTACATCCTTGTACACGATTGTTCACCCTTGTACACACTTGTACAACCTTGTACACACTTGTACAACCTGATACACAATTGTACAACCTTGTACACACTTGTACAACCTTGTACACACTTGTACAACCTTGTACACACTTGTACAACCTTGTACACACTTGTACAACCTTGTACACACTTGTACAGCCTTGTACACAATTGTACAACCTTGTACACACTTGTACAACCTTGTACACACTTGTACAACCTTGTACACAATTGTACAGCCTTGTACACGCTTGTACAACCTTGTACACACTTGTACAGCCTTGTACAAAATTGTACAACCTTGTACACACTTGTACAGCCTTGTACACAATTGTACAACCTTGTACACACTTGTACAACCTTGTACACCCTTGTACAAACTTTTAAACATCGTACACACTTGTACACCCTTGTACAAACTTTTACATCCTTGTACACACTTGTACAACCTTGTACACACTTGTACAATCTTGTACACACTTGTACAGCCTTGTACACAATTGTACAACCTTGTACACACTTGTACAGCCTTGTACACAATTGTACAACCTTGTACACACTTGTACAACCTTGTACACCCTTGTACACACTTTTACTTATCGTACACACTTGTACACCCTTGTACAAACTTGTACATCCTTGTACACACTTGTACAACCTTGTACAAACTTGTACATCCTTGTACACGATTTTACACCCTTGTACACACTTGTACAACCTTGTAAAAACTTGTACAACCTTGTACACACTTGTACACCCTTGTACACACTTGTACAAGCTTGTACACACTTGTACAACCTTGTACACACTTGTACACCCTTGTACACACATGTACAACCTTGTACACAACTTGTACAACCTTGTACACACTTGTACAACCTTGTAAAACTTGTACACCCTTGTACAAACTTGTACACCCCTGTACACACTTGTACACATTTGTACACACTTGTACACCCTTGTACACACTTGTACAACCTTGTACAAACTTATACAATCTTGTACACACTTGTACAACCCAGTACACAACTTGTACAACCTTGTACACACTTGTACAACCTTGTAAAACTTGTACACCCTTGTACAAACTTGTACACCCCTGTACACACTTGTACACATTTGTACACACTTGTACACCCTTGTACACACTTGTACAACCTTGTACAAACTTATACAATCTTGTACACACTTGTACAACCCAGTACACACTTGTACAATCTTGTACAAACTTGTACATCCTTGTACACGATTGTACACCCTTGTACACACTTGTACAACCTTGTACACACTTGTACAACCTTGTACACAATTGTACAACCTTGTACACACTTGTACAACCTTGTACACACTTGCACAACTTTGTACACACTTGTACAGTCTTGTACACAATTGTACAACCTTGTACACACTTGTACAACCTTGTACACACTTGTACAACTTTGTACACAATTGTACAGCCTTGTACACACTTGTACAACCTTGTACACACTTGTACAGCCTTGTACACAATTGTACAACCTTGTACACACTTGTACAACCTTGTACACACTTGTACAACCTTGTACACAATTGTACAGCCTTGTACACACTTGTACACACTTGTACAACCTTGTAAAAACTTGTACGCCCTTGTACACACTTGTACAACCTTGTATAACCTTGTACACACTTGTACAGCCTTGTACACAATTGTACATACTTGTACACACTTGTACAACCTTGTACACAATTGTACAACCTCGTACACACTTATACAACCTTGTACACACTTGTACAACCTTGTACACACTTGTACAACCTTGTACACACTTGTACAACCTTGTACACACTTGTACAACCTTTAACACACTTGTACAGCCTTGTACACAATTGTACAGCCTTGTACACAATTGTACAACCTTGTACACACTTGTACAGCCTTGTACACAATTGTACAACCTTGTACACACTTGTACAACCTTGTACACCCTTGTACACACTTTTACTTATCGTACACACTTGTACACCCTTGTACAAACTTGTACATCCTTGTACACACTTGTACAACCTTGTACAAACTTGTACATCCTTGTACACGATTTTACACCCTTGTACACACTTGTACAACCTTGTAAAAACTTGTACAACCTTGTACACACTTGTACACCCTTGTACACACTTGTACAAGCTTGTACACACTTGTACAACCATGTACACACTTGTACAACCTTGTACACACTTGTACAACCTTGTACACACTTGTACAACCTTGTACACACTTGTACAACCTTGTACACACTTGTACAACCTTGTACACGTTTGTACAACCTTGTACACACTTGTACAGCCTTGTACACAATTGTACAACCTTGTACACACTTGTACAGCCTTGTACACAATTGTAAAACCTTGTACACACTTGTACAACCTTGTACACCCTTGTACACACTTTTACTTATCGTACACACTTGTACACCCTTGTACAAACTTGTACATCCTTGTACACACTTGTACAACCTTGTACAAAATTGTACAAACTTGTACATCCTTGTACACGATTTTACACCCTTGTACACACTTGTACAACCTTGTAAAAACTTGTACAACCTTGTACACACTTGTACACCCTTGTACACACTTGTACAAGCTTGTACACACTTGTACAAGCTTGTACACACTTGTACAAGCTTGTACACACTTGTACAAGGTTGTACACACTTGTACAACATTGTACACACTTGTACAACCTTGTACACACTTGTACAACCTTGTACACACTTGTACAACCTTGTACACACTTGTACAACCTTGTACACACTTGTACAACCTTGTACACACTTGTACAACCTTGTACACACTTGTACAACCTTGTACACACTTGTACAACCTTGTACACACTTGTACAACCTTGTACACACTTGTACAACCTTGTACACACTTGTACAACCTTGTACACACTTGTACAACCTTGTACACACTTGTACAAACTTGTACACACTTGTAAAACCTTGTACACACTTGTACAACCTTGAACACACTTGTACAGCCTTGTACACAATTGTACAACCTTGTACACACTTGTACAACCTTGTACACACTTGTACAACCTTGTACACAATTGTACAGCCTTGTACACACTTGTACAACCTTGTACACAATTGTACAACCTTGTACACACTTGTACAACCTTGTACACAATTGTACAGCCTTGTACACACTTGTACAACCTTGTACACACTTGTACATCCTCGTAAAAACTTGTACACCCTTGTACACACTTGTACAACCTTGTACAACCTTGTACACACTTGTACAGCCTTGTACAACCTTGTACAAACTTGTAGAGCCTTGTAAAAACTTGTACACCCTTGTACACACATGTACAACCTTGTACACAACTTGTACAACCTTGTACACACTTGTACAACCTTGTAAAACTTGTACACATTTGTACACACTTGTACACCCTTGTACACACTTGTACAACCTTGTACAAACTTATACAATCTTGTACACACTTGTACAACCCAGTACACACTTGTACAATCTTGTACAAACTTGTACTCCCTTGTACAAACTTGTACATCCTTGTACACACTTGTACAACCTTGTACAAACTTGTACAAACTTGTACAAACTTGTACATCCTTGTACACGATTGTACACCCTTGTACACACTTGTACAACCTTGTACACACTTGTACAACCTGACACACAATTGTACAACCTTGTACACACTTGTACAACCTTTTACACACTTGTACAGCCTTGTACACAATTGTACAGCCTTGTACACAATTGTACAACCTTGTACACACTTGTACAGCCTTGTACACAATTGTACAACCTTGTACACACTTGTACAACCTTGTACACCCTTGTACACACTTTTACTTATCGTACACACTTGTACACCCTTGTACAAACTTGTACATCCTTGTACACACTTGTACAACCTTGTACAAACTTGTACATCCTTGTACACGATTTTACACCCTTGTACACACTTGTACAACCTTGTAAAAACTTGTACAACCTTGTACACACTTGTACACCCTTGTACACACTTGTACAAGCTTGTACACACTTGTACAACCATGTACACACTTGTACAACCTTGTACACACTTGTACAACCTTGTACACACTTGTACAACCTTGTACACACTTGTACAACCTTGTACACACTTGTACAACCTTGTACACACTTGTACAACCTTGTACACACTTGTACAACCTTGAACACACTTGTACAGCCTTGTACACAATTGTACAACCTTGTACACACTTGTACAGCCTTGTACACAATTGTAAAACCTTGTACACACTTGTACAACCTTGTACACCCTTGTACACACTTTTACTTATCGTACACACTTGTACACCCTTGTACAAACTTGTACATCCTTGTACACACTTGTACAACCTTGTACAAAATTGTACAAACTTGTACATCCTTGTACACGATTTTACACCCTTGTACACACTTGTACAACCTTGTAAAAACTTGTACAACCTTGTACACACTTGTACAAGCTTGTACACACTTGTACAAGGTTGTACACACTTGTACAACATTGTACACACTTGTACAACCTTGTACACACTTGTACAACCTTGTACACACTTGTACAACCTTGTACACATTTGTACAACCTTGTACACACTTGTACAACCTTGTACACACTTGTACAACCTTGTACACACTTGTACAACCTTGTACACACTTGTACAACCTTGTACACACTTGTACAACCTTGTACACACTTGTACAACCTTTTACACACTTGTACAACCTTGTACACACTTGTACAACCTTGTACACACTTGTACATCCTTGTACACGATTTTACACCCTTGTACACACTTGTACAACCTTGTAAAAACTTGTACAACCTTGTACACACTTGTACACCCTTGTACACACTTGTACAAGCTTGTACACACTTGTACAACCATGTACACACTTGTACAACCTTGTACACACTTGTACAACCTTGTACACACTTGTACAACCTTGTACACACTTGTACAACCTTGTACACACTTGTACAACCTTGTACACACTTGTACAACCTTGTACACACTTGTACAACCTTGTACACACTTGTACAACCTTGTACACACTTGTACAGCCTTGTACACAATTGTACAACCTTGTACACACTTGTACAGCCTTGTACACAATTGTAAAACCTTGTACACACTTGTTCAACCTTGTACACCCTTGTACACACTTTTACTTATCGTACACACTTGTACACCCTTGTACAAACTTGTACATCCTTGTACACACTTGTACAACCTTGTACAAAATTGTACAAACTTGTACATCCTTGTACACGATTTTACACCCTTGTACACACTTGTACAACCTTGTAAAAACTTGTACAACCTTGTACACACTTGTACACCCTTGTACACACTTGTACAAGCTTGTACACACTTGTACAAGCTTGTACACACTTGTACAAGCTTGTACACACTTGTACAAGGTTGTACACACTTGTACAACATTGTACACACTTGTACAACCTTGTACACACTTGTACAACCTTGTACACACTTGTACAACCTTGTACACATTTGTACAACCTTGTACACACTTGTACAACCTTGTACACACTTGTACAAACTTGTACACACTTGTACAACCTTGTACACACTTGTACAACCTTGTACACACTTGTACAACCTTGTACACACTTGTACAACCTTGTACACACTTGTACAACCTTGTACACACTTGTACAACCTTGTACACACTTGTACAACCTTGTACACACTTGTACAACCTTGTACACACTTGTACAACCTTGTACACACTTGTACAGCCTTGTACACAATTGTACAACCTTGTACACACTTGTACAACCTTGTACACACTTGTACAACCTTGTACACAATTGTACAAGGTTGTACACACTTGTACAACATTGTACACACTTGTACAACCTTGTACACACTTGTACAACCTTGTACACACTTGTACAACCTTGTACACATTTGTACAACCTTGTACACACTTGTACAACCTTGTACACACTTGTACAACCTTGTACACACTTGTACAACCTTGTACACACTTGTACAACCTTGTGCACCCTTGTACAAACTTGTACATCTATGTACACACTTGTACAACCTTGTACAAACTTGTACAAACTTGTACAAACTTGTACATCCTTGTACACGATTGTTCACCCTTGTACACACTTGTACAACCTTGTACACACTTGTACAACCTGATACACAATTGAACAACCTTGTACACACTTGTACAACCTTGTACACACTTGTACAACCTTGTACACACTTGTACAACCTTGTACACACTTGTACAACCTTGTACACACTTGTACAGCCTTGTACACAATTGTACAACCTTGTACACACTTGTACAACCTTGTACACACTTGTACAACCTTGTACACAATTGTACAGCCTTGTACACACTTGTACAACCTTGTACACACTTGTACAGCCTTGTACAAAATTGTACAACCTTGTACACACTTGTACAGCCTTGTACACAATTGTACAACCTTGTACACACTTGTACAACCTTGTACACCCTTGTACAAAATTTTACACATCGTACACACTTGTACACCCTTGTACAAACTTTTACATCCTTGTACACACTTGTACAACCTTGTACACACTTGTACAATCTTGTACACACTTGTACAGCCTTGTACACAATTGTACAACCTTGTACACACTTGTACAGCCTTGTACACAATTGTACAACCTTGTACACACTTGTACAACCTTGTACACCCTTGTACACACTTTTACTTATCGTACACACTTGTACACCCTTGTACAAACTTGTACATCCTTGTACACAATTGTACAACCTTGTACAAACTTGTACAAACTTGTACATCCTTGTACACGATTTTACACCCTTGTACACACTTGTACAACCTTGTAAAAACTTGTACAACCTTGTACACACTTGTACACCCTTGTACACACTTGTACAAGCTTGTACACACTTGTACAACCTTGTACACACTTGTACACCCTTGTACACACATGTACAACCTTGTACACAACTTGTACAACCTTGTACACACTTGTACAACCTTGTAAAACTTGTACACCCTTGTACAAACTTGTACACCCCTGTACACACTTGTACACATTTGTACACACTTGTACACCCTTGTACACACTTGTACAATCTTGTACAAACTTATACAATCTTGTACACACTTGTACAACCCAGTACACAACTTGTACAACCTTGTACACACTTGTACAACCTTGTAAAACTTGTACACCCTTGTACAAACTTGTACACCCCTGTACACACTTGTACACATTTGTACACACTTGTACATCCTTGTACACACTTGTACAACCTTGTACAAACTTATACAATCTTGTACACACTTGTACAACCCAGTACACACTTGTACAATCTTGTACAAACTTGTACATCCTTGTACACGATTGTACACCCTTGTACACACTTGTACAACCTTGTACACACTTGTACAACCTTGTACACAATTGTACAACCTTGTACACACTTGTACAACCTTGTACACACTTGCACAACTTTGTACACACTTGTACAGTCTTGTACACAATTGTACAACCTTGTACACACTTGTACAACCTTGTACACACTTGTACAACCTTGTACACAATTGTACAGCCTTGTACACACTTGTACAACCTTGTACACACTTGTACAGCCTTGTACACAATTGTACAACCTTGTACACACTTGTACAACCTTGTACACACTTGTACAACCTTGTACACAATTGTACAGCCTTGTACACACTTGTACACACTTGTACAACCTTGTAAAAACTTGTACGCCCTTGTACACACTTGTACAACCTTGTACAACCTTGTACACACTTGTACAGCCTTGTACACAATTGTACATACTTGTACACACTTGTACAACCTTGTACACAATTGTACAACCTCGTACACACTTATACAACCTTGTACACACTTGTACAACCTTGTACACACTTGTACAACCTTGTACACACTTGTACAACCTTGTACACACTTGTACAACCTTTTACACACTTGTACAGCCTTGTACACAATTGTACAGCCTTGTACACAATTGTACAACCTTGTACACACTTGTACAGCCTTGTACACAATTGTACAACCTTGTACACACTTGTACAACCTTGTACACCCTTGTACACACTTTTACTTATCGTACACACTTGTACACCCTTGTACAAACTTGTACATCCTTGTACACACTTGTACAACCTTGTACAAACTTGTACATCCTTGTACACGATTTTACACCCTTGTACACACTTGTACAACCTTGTAATAACTTGTACAACCTTGTACACACTTGTACACCCTTGTACACACTTGTACAAGCTTGTACACACTTGTACAACCATGTACACACTTGTACAACATTGTACACACTTGTACAACCTTGTACACACTTGTACAACCTTGTACACACTTGTACAACCTTGTACACACTTGTACAACCTTGTACACACTTGTACAACCTTGTACACACTTGTACAACCTTGTACACACTTGTACAGCCTTGTACACAATTGTACAACCTTGTACACACTTGTACAGCCTTGTACACAATTGTAAAACCTTGTACACACTTGTACAACCTTGTACACCCTTGTACACACTTTTACTTATCGTACACACTTGTACACCCTTGTACAAACTTGTACATCCTTGTACACACTTGTACAACCTTGTACAAAATTGTACAAACTTGTACATCCTTGTACACGATTTTACACCCTTGTACACACTTGTACAACCTTGTAAAAACTTGTACAACCTTGTACACACTTGTACACCCTTGTACACACTTGTACAAGCTTGTACACACTTGTACAAGCTTGTACACACTTGTACAAGCTTGTACACACTTGTACAAGGTTGTACACACTTGTACAACCTTGTACACACTTGTACAACCTTGTACACACTTGTACAACCTTGTACACACTTGTACAACCTTGTACACACTTGTACAACCTTGTACACACTTGTACAACCTTGTACACACTTGTACAACCTTGTACACACTTGTACAACCTTGTACACACTTGTACAACCTTGTACACACTTGTACAACCTTGTACACACTTGTACAACCTTGTACACACTTGTACAACCTTGTACACACTTGTACAACCTTGTACACACTTGTACAACCTTTTACACACTTGTACAACCTTGTACACACTTGTACAACCTTGTACACACTTGTAAAACCTTGTACACACTTGTACAACCTTGAACACACTTGTACAGCCTTGTACACAATTGTACAACCTTGTACACACTTGTACAACCTTGTACACACTTGTACAACCTTGTACACACTTGTACAACCTTGTACACAATTGTACAGCCTTGTACACACTTGTACAACCTTGTACAGCCTTGTACACACTTGTACAACCTTGTACACAATTGTACAACCTTGTACACACTTGTACAACCTTGTACACACTTGTACAACCTTGTACACAATTGTACAGCCTTGTACACACTTGTACAACCTTGTACACACTTGTACATCCTCGTAAAAACTTGTACACCCTTGTACACACTTGTACAACCTTGTACAACCTTGTACACACTTGTACAGCCTTGTACAACCTTGTACAAACTTGTAGAGCCTTGTAAAAACTTGTACACCCTTGTACACACATGTACAACCTTGTACACAACTTGTACAACCTTGTACACACTTGTACAACCTTGTAAAACTTGTACACATTTGTACACACTTGTACACCCTTGTACACACTTGTACAACCTTGTACAAACTTATACAATCTTGTACACACTTGTACAACCCAGTACACACTTGTACAATCTTGTACAAACTTGTACTCCCTTGTACAAACTTGTACATCCTTGTACACACTTGTACAACCTTGTACAAACTTGTACAAACTTGTACAAACTTGTACATCCTTGTACACGATTGTACACCCTTGTACACACTTGTACAACCTTGTACACACTTGTACAACCTGACACACAATTGTACAACCTTGTACACACTTGTACAACCTTGTACACACTTGTACAACCTTGTACACACTTGTACAACCTTGTACACACTTGTACAACCTTGTACACAATTGTACAGCCTTGTACACACTTGTACAACCTTGTACACACTTGTACAGCCTTGTACAACCTTGTACAAACTTGTAGAGCCTTGTAAAAACTTGTACACCCTTGTACACACATGTACAACCTTGTACACAACTTGTACAACCTTGTACACACTTGTACAACCTTGTAAAACTTGTACACATTTGTACACACTTGTACACCCTTGTACACACTTGTACAGCCTTGTACAAAATTGTACAACCTTGTACACACTTGTACAGCCTTGTACACAATTGTACAACCTTGTACAACCTTGTACACCCTTGTACAAACTTTTACACATCGTACACACTTGTACACCCTTGTACAAACTTGTACATCCTTGTACACACTTGTACAACCTTGTACACACTTGTACAACCTTGTACACACTTGTACAGCCTTGTACACAATTGTACAACCTTGTACACAGTTGTACAAGTGTGTACAAGGTTGAACAAGTGTGTACAAGGTTGTACAATTGTGTACAAGGCTGTACAAGTGTGTTCAAGGTTGTACAAGTGTGTACAAGGTTGTACAAGTGTGTACAAGGTTGTACAATTGTGTACAAGGATGTACAAGTTTGTACAAGGGTGTACAAGGGTGTACAAGTGTGTACAAGGTTGTACAAGTTTTTACAAGGTTGTACAAGTGTGTACAAGGGTGTAAAATCGTGTACAAGGATGTACAAGTTTGTACAAGTTTGTACAAGGTTGTACAAGTGTGTACAAGGATGTACAAGTTTGTACAAGGGTGTACAAGTGTGTACGATAAGTAAAAGTGTGTACAAGGGTGTACAAGGTTGTACAAGTGGGTACAAGGATTTACAATTGTGTACAAGGCTGTACAAGTGTGTACAAGGTTGTACAATTGTGTACAAGGCTGTACAAGTGTGTACAAGGTTGTACAAGTGTGTACAAGGTTGTACAAGTGTGTACAAGGTTGTACAAGTGTGTACAAGGTTGTACAAGTGTGTACAAGGTTGTACAAGTGTGTACAAGGTTGTACAAGTGTGTACAAGGTTGTACAAGTGTGTACATGGTTGTACAAGTGTGTACATGGTTGTACAAGTGTGTACAAGCTTGTACAAGTGTGTACAAGGGTGTACAAGTGTGTACAAGGTTGTACAAGTTTTTACAAGGTTGTACAAGTGTGTACAAGGGTGTAAAATCGTGTACAAGGATGTACAAGTTTGTACAAGGTTGTACAAGTGTGTACAAGGATGTACAAGTTTGTACAAGGGTGTACAAGTGTGTACGATAAGTAAAAGTGTGTACAAGGGTGTACAAGGTTGTACAAGTGTGTACAAGGTTGTACAATTGTGTACAAGGCTGTACAAGTGTGTACAAGGTTGTACAATTGTGTACAAGGCTGTACAAGTGTGTAAAAGGTTGTACAAGTGTGTACAAGGTTGTACAAGTGTGTACAAGGTTGTACAAGTGTGTACAAGGTTGTACAAGTGTGTACAAGGTTGTATAAGTGTGTACGAGGTTGTACAATTGTGTACAAGGTTGTACAAGTGTGTACAAGTATGTACAATTGTGTACAAGGCTGTACAAGTGTGTACAAGGTTGTACAAGTGTGTACAAGGCTGTACAATTGTGTACAAGGTTGTACAAGTGTGTACAAGGTTGTACAAGTGTGTACAAGGTTGTACAATTGTGTACAAGGCTGTACAAGTGTGTACAAGGTTGTACAAGTGTGTACAAGGTTGTACAAGTGTGTACAAGGTTGTACAATTGTGTACAAGACTGTACAAGTGTGTACAAAGTTGTGCAAGTGTGTACAAGGTTGTACAAGTGTGTACAAGGTTGTACAATTGTTCACAAGGTTGTACAAGTTTGTACAAGGTTGTACAAGTGTGTACATAGATGTACAAGTTTGTACAAGGGTGCACAAGGTTGTACAAGTGTGTACAAGGTTGTACAAGTGTGTACAAGGTTGTACAAGTGTGTACAAGGTTGTACAAGTGTGTACAAGGTTGTACAAATGTGTACAAGGTTGTACAAGTGTGTACAAGGTTGTACAAGTGTGTACAAGGTTGTACAAGTGTGTACACACTTGTACAACCTTGTACACACTTGTACAACCTTGTACACACTTGTACAACCTTGTACACACTTGTACAACCTTGTACACACTTGTACAACCTTGTACACACTTGTACAACCTTGTACACACTTGTACAACCTTGTACACACTTGTACAACCTTGTACACACTTGTACAGCCTTGTACACAATTGTACAACCTTGTACACACTTGTACAACCTTGTACACACTTGTACAACCTTGTACACAATTGTACAAGGTTGTACACACTTGTACAACATTGTACACACTTGTACAACCTTGTACACACTTGTACAACCTTGTACACACTTGTACAACCTTGTACACATTTGTACAACCTTGTACACACTTGTACAACCTTGTACACACTTGTACAACCTTGTACACACTTGTACAACCTTGTACACACTTGTACAACCTTGTGCACCCTTGTACAAACTTGTACATCTATGTACACACTTGTACAACCTTGTACAAACTTGTACAAACTTGTACAAACTTGTACATCCTTGTACACGATTGTTCACCCTTGTACACACTTGTACAACCTTGTACACACTTGTACAACCTGATACACAATTGTACAACCTTGTACACACTTGTACAACCTTGTACACACTTGTACAACCTTGTACACACTTGTACAACCTTGTACACACTTGTACAACCTTGTACACACTTGTACAGCCTTGTACACAATTGTACAACCTTTTACACACTTGTACAACCTTGTACACACTTGTACAACCTTGTACACAATTGTACAGCCTTGTACACACTTGTACAACCTTGTACACACTTGTACAGCCTTGTACAAAATTGTACACATTTGTACACACTTGTACACCCTTGTACACACTTGTACAACCTTGTACAAACTTATACAATCTTGTACACACTTGTACAACCCAGTACACACTTGTACAATCTTGTACAAACTTGTACTCCCTTGTACAAACTTGTACATCCTTGTACACACTTGTACAACCTTGTACAAACTTGTACAAACTTGTACAAACTTGTACATCCTTGTACACGATTGTACACCCTTGTACACACTTGTACAACCTTGTACACACTTGTACAACCTGACACACAATTGTACAACCTTGTACACACTTGTACAACCTTGTACACACTTGTACAACCTTGTACACACTTGTACAACCTTGTACACACTTGTACAACCTTGTACACAATTGTACAGCCTTGTACACACTTGTACAACCTTGTACACACTTGTACAGCCTTGTACAACCTTGTACAAACTTGTAGAGCCTTGTAAAAACTTGTACACCCTTGTACACACATGTACAACCTTGTACACAACTTGTACAACCTTGTACACACTTGTACAACCTTGTAAAACTTGTACACATTTGTACACACTTGTACACCCTTGTACACACTTGTACAGCCTTGTACAAAATTGTACAACCTTGTACACACTTGTACAGCCTTGTACACAATTGTACAACCTTGTACAACCTTGTACACCCTTGTACAAACTTTTACACATCGTACACACTTGTACACCCTTGTACAAACTTGTACATCCTTGTACACACTTGTACAACCTTGTACACACTTGTACAACCTTGTACACACTTGTACAGCCTTGTACACAATTGTACAACCTTGTACACAGTTGTACAAGTGTGTACAAGGTTGAACAAGTGTGTACAAGGTTGTACAATTGTGTACAAGGCTGTACAAGTGTGTTCAAGGTTGTACAAGTGTGTACAAGGTTGTACAAGTGTGTACAAGGTTGTACAATTGTGTACAAGGATGTACAAGTTTGTACAAGGGTGTACAAGGGTGTACAAGTGTGTACAAGGTTGTACAAGTTTTTACAAGGTTGTACAAGTGTGTACAAGGGTGTAAAATCGTGTACAAGGATGTACAAGTTTGTACAAGTTTGTACAAGGTTGTACAAGTGTGTACAAGGATGTACAAGTTTGTACAAGGGTGTACAAGTGTGTACGATAAGTAAAAGTGTGTACAAGGGTGTACAAGGTTGTACAAGTGGGTACAAGGATTTACAATTGTGTACAAGGCTGTACAAGTGTGTACAAGGTTGTACAATTGTGTACAAGGCTGTACAAGTGTGTACAAGGTTGTACAAGTGTGTACAAGGTTGTACAAGTGTGTACAAGGTTGTACAAGTGTGTACAAGGTTGTACAAGTGTGTACAAGGTTGTACAAGTGTGTACAAGGTTGTACAAGTGTGTACAAGGTTGTACAAGTGTGTACATGGTTGTACAAGTGTGTACATGGTTGTACAAGTGTGTACAAGCTTGTACAAGTGTGTACAAGGGTGTACAAGTGTGTACAAGGTTGTACAAGTTTTTACAAGGTTGTACAAGTGTGTACAAGGGTGTAAAATCGTGTACAAGGATGTACAAGTTTGTACAAGGTTGTACAAGTGTGTACAAGGATGTACAAGTTTGTACAAGGGTGTACAAGTGTGTACGATAAGTAAAAGTGTGTACAAGGGTGTACAAGGTTGTACAAGTGTGTACAAGGTTGTACAATTGTGTACAAGGCTGTACAAGTGTGTACAAGGTTGTACAATTGTGTACAAGGCTGTACAAGTGTGTAAAAGGTTGTACAAGTGTGTACAAGGTTGTACAAGTGTGTACAAGGTTGTACAAGTGTGTACAAGGTTGTACAAGTGTGTACAAGGTTGTATAAGTGTGTACGAGGTTGTACAATTGTGTACAAGGTTGTACAAGTGTGTACAAGTATGTACAATTGTGTACAAGGCTGTACAAGTGTGTACAAGGTTGTACAAGTGTGTACAAGGCTGTACAATTGTGTACAAGGTTGTACAAGTGTGTACAAGGTTGTACAAGTGTGTACAAGGTTGTACAATTGTGTACAAGGCTGTACAAGTGTGTACAAGGTTGTACAAGTGTGTACAAGGTTGTACAAGTGTGTACAAGGTTGTACAATTGTGTACAAGACTGTACAAGTGTGTACAAAGTTGTGCAAGTGTGTACAAGGTTGTACAAGTGTGTACAAGGTTGTACAATTGTTCACAAGGTTGTACAAGTTTGTACAAGGTTGTACAAGTGTGTACATAGATGTACAAGTTTGTACAAGGGTGCACAAGGTTGTACAAGTGTGTACAAGGTTGTACAAGTGTGTACAAGGTTGTACAAGTGTGTACAAGGTTGTACAAGTGTGTACAAGGTTGTACAAATGTGTACAAGGTTGTACAAGTGTGTACAAGGTTGTACAAGTGTGTACAAGGTTGTACAAGTGTGTACAATGTTGTACAAGTGTGTACAACCTTGTACAATTGTGTACAAGGTTGTACAAGTGTGTACAAGGTTGTACAAGTGTGTACAAGGTTGTACAATTGTGTACAAGGCTGTACAAGTGTGTACAAGGTTGTACAAGTGTGTACAAGGTTGTACAAGTGTGTACAAGGTTGTACAAGTGTGTACAAGGTTGTACAAGTGTGTACAAGGTTGTACAAGTGTGTACAAGGTTGTACAAGTGTGTACAAGGTTGTACAAGTGTGTACACACTTGTACAACCTTGTACACCCTTGTACAACCTTGTACACACTTGTACAACCTTGTACACACTTGTACAACCTTGTACACACTTGTACAACCTTGTACACACTTGTACAACCTTGTACACACTTGTACAACCTTGTACACACTTGTACAACCTTGTACACACTTGTACAGCCTTGTACACAATTGTACAACCTTGTACACACTTGTACAACCTTGTACACACTTGTACAACCTTGTACACAATTGTACAAGGTTGTACACACTTGTACAACATTGTACACACTTGTACAACCTTGTACACACTTGTACAACCTTGTACACACTTGTACAACCTTGTACACATTTGTACAACCTTGTACACACTTGTACAACCTTGTACACACTTGTACAACCTTGTACACACTTGTACAACCTTGTACACACTTGTACAACCTTGTGCACCCTTGTACAAACTTGTACATCTATGTACACACTTGTACAACCTTGTACAAACTTGTACAAACTTGTACAAACTTGTACATCCTTGTACACGATTGTTCACCCTTGTACACACTTGTACAACCTTGTACACACTTGTACAACCTGATACACAATTGTACAACCTTGTACACACTTGTACAACCTTGTACACACTTGTACAACCTTGTACACACTTGTACAACCTTGTACACACTTGTACAACCTTGTACACACTTGTACAGCCTTGTACACAATTGTACAACCTTTTACACACTTGTACAACCTTGTACACACTTGTACAACCTTGTACACAATTGTACAGCCTTGTACACACTTGTACAACCTTGTACACACTTGTACAGCCTTGTACAAAATTGTACAACCTTGTACACACTTGTACAGCCTTGTACACAATTGTACAACCTTGTACACACTTGTACAACCTTGTACACCCTTGTACAAAATTTTACACATCGTACACACTTGTACACCCTTGTACAAACTTTTACATCCTTGTACACACTTGTACACCTTGTACACACTTGTACAATCTTGTACACACTTGTACAGCCTTGTACACAATTGTACAACCTTGTACACACTTGTACAGCCTTGTACACAATTGTACAACCTTGTACACACTTGTACAACCTTGTACACCCTTGTACACACTTTTACTTATCGTACACACTTGTACACCCTTGTACAAACTTGTACATCCTTGTACACAATTGTACAACCTTGTACAAACTTGTACAAACTTGTACATCCTTGTACACGATTTTACACCCTTGTACACACTTGTACAACCTTGTAAAAACTTGTACAACCTTGTACACACTTGTACACCCCTTGTACACACTTGTACAAGCTTGTACACACTTGTACAACCTTGTACACACTTGTACACCCTTGTACACACATGTACAACCTTGTACACAACTTGTACAACCTTGTACACACTTGTACAACCTTGTAAAACTTGTACACCCTTGTACAAACTTGTACACCCCTGTACACACTTGTACACATTTGTACACACTTGTACACCCTTGTACACACTTGTACAATCTTGTACAAACTTATACAATCTTGTACACACTTGTACAACCCAGTACACAACTTGTACAACCTTGTACACACTTGTACAACCTTGTAAAACTTGTACACCCTTGTACAAACTTGTACACCCCTGTACACACTTGTACACATTTGTACACACTTGTACATCCTTGTACACACTTGTACAAACCTTGTACAAACTTATACAATCTTGTACACACTTGTACAACCCAGTACACACTTGTACAATCTTGTACAAACTTGTACATCCTTGTACACGATTGTACACCCTTGTACACACTTGTACAACCTTGTACACACTTGTACAACCTTGTACACAATTGTACAACCTTGTACACACTTGTACAACCTTGTACACACTTGCACAACTTTGTACACACTTGTACAGTCTTGTACACAATTGTACAACCTTGTACACACTTGTACAACCTTGTACACACTTGTACAACCTTGTACACAATTGTACAGCCTTGTACACACTTGTACAACCTTGTACACACTTGTACAGCCTTGTACACAATTGTACAACCTTGTACACACTTGTACAACCTTGTACACACTTGTACAACCTTGTACACAATTGTACAGCCTTGTACACACTTGTACACACTTGTACAACCTTGTAAAAACTTGTACGCCCTTGTACACACTTGTACAACCTTGTACAACCTTGTACACACTTGTACAGCCTTGTACACAATTGTACATACTTGTACACACTTGTACAACCTTGTACACAATTGTACAACCTCGTACACACTTATACAACCTTGTACACACTTGTACAACCTTGTACACACTTGTACAACCTTGTACACACTTGTACAACCTTGTACACACTTGTACAACCTTTTACACACTTGTACAGCCTTGTACACAATTGTACAGCCTTGTACACAATTGTACAACCTTGTACACACTTGTACAGCCTTGTACACAATTGTACAACCTTGTACACACTTGTACAACCTTGTACACCCTTGTACACACTTTTACTTATCGTACACACTTGTACACCCTTGTACAAACTTGTACATCCTTGTACACACTTGTACAACCTTGTACAAACTTGTACATCCTTGTACACGATTTTACACCCTTGTACACACTTGTACAACCTTGTAATAACTTGTACAACCTTGTACACACTTGTACACCACTTGTACACACTTGTACAAGCTTGTACACACTTGTACAACCATGTACACACTTGTACAACATTGTACACACTTGTACAACCTTGTACACACTTGTACAACCTTGTACACACTTGTACAACCTTGTACACACTTGTACAACCTTGTACACACTTGTACAACCTTGTACACACTTGTACAACCTTGTACACACTTGTACAGCCTTGTACACAATTGTACAACCTTGTACACACTTGTACAGCCTTGTACACAATTGTAAAACCTTGTACACACTTGTACAACCTTGTACACCCTTGTACACACTTTTACTTATCGTACACACTTGTACACCCTTGTACAAACTTGTACATCCTTGTACACACTTGTACAACCTTGTACAAAATTGTACAAACTTGTACATCCTTGTACACGATTTTACACCCTTGTACACACTTGTACAACCTTGTAAAAACTTGTACAACCTTGTACACACTTGTACACCCTTGTACACACTTGTACAAGCTTGTACACACTTGTACAAGCTTGTACACACTTGTACAAGCTTGTACACACTTGTACAAGGTTGTACACACTGTACAACCTTGTACACACTTGTACAACCTTGTACACACTTGTACAACCTTGTACACACTTGTACAACCTTGTACACACTTGTACAACCTTGTACACACTTGTACAACCTTGTACACACTTGTACAACCTTGTACACACTTGTACAACCTTGTACACACTTGTACAACCTTGTACACACTTGTACAACCTTGTACACACTTGTACAACCTTGTACACACTTGTACAACCTTGTACACACTTGTACAACCTTGTACACACTTGTACCTCACTGTACAACCTTTTACACACTTGTACAACCTTGTACACACTTGTAAAACCTTGTACACACTTGTACAACCTTGAACACACTTGTACAGCCTTGTACACAATTGTACAACCTTGTACACACTTGTACAACCTTGTACACACTTGTACAACCTTGTACACACTTGTACAACCTTGTACACAATTGTACAGCCT